>NW_017189516.1:46597396-46897396 GCF_001704415.2 Capra hircus
GTTGCTCAGTCGTGTCCGACTCTTAGCGACCCCATGGACTGCAGCCTACCAGGCTCCTCCGTCCATGGGATTTTCCAGGCAAGAGTACTGGAGTGCTTTGCCATTACCTTCTCCACAGTTCCTGCAGAGCATGGAGTAAAAGTGAAAGTGAAAGTGGCTCAGTTGTGTCCAACTCTCTGTGACCCCATGGACTGTAGCCTGCCAGGCATCTCCATCCATGGAATTCTCCAGGCCAGAATAACTCAGGGATCAAACCCAGGTTTCCCGCATTGCAGGCTGATTCTTTACTGGCTGAGCCACCAGGGAAGTCCAGAATACTGGAGTTGGTAGCCTATCCCTTCTCCAACAGATCTTTCCGACCCAGGCATTGAACTGAGGTCTCCTGCATTGCAGGCGAATTCTTTACCAGCTGAGCTACCAGAGCAGAGCATGGAGGGCAGCACATAATTCTGTGGCCCCACCAGCCCCTGTGTATTATCATTTAACCATCATGCAGTTAAGATGTCCTGAGTAAATTCCTTTTTTTCCTACTACCTCTAAACGGGGCATCAGGCATACTAATGAACTCAATCAGAGTTATTTCTCAGCCAGTTAGAAATGCCACTTCATTTGTCATGTCAGTATCTGATTCCAAATGACATTTTAATTTTGCTAAAGGAATTGATGAGAAGTTGCCAAAGAAGAGGGAGAAGCTAAGTGTTTGGGTCCTTGGCCCATGAGAAACTCGGTACCAGGCTTGCTGGACCTCTGCCATCATCAATATCAGATGGACAGAGCAACTGACATTATATTATGAGCACTATGGCTTTACATATACCAGAATCTCCATGAGGAAATTTCTGCAGCCCCCAAGAGACTACATAATAGGATTCATTTTAAAATATTCTCCTGAGTTCATAGCAAAGACAAGAAAAAGTTACCTTCCTATTTATGTCTAGCTTGTTGCCTTCAGAGTTCTTGTCTACTGACCATATCCTTCCGTGTGATGTTCGCATCCACCCTGCCCATCGGGTAGGGAAACCAAGGGCTGGTGGACACTGTTGGTGCCCCACTCGTGGCCCTTCAAGTCCTCGTTCTTGAGCTCACAGAAGCCTTCTTACTCCAAATACTGGTAACCTGAGAGATTTCTCCAGCTTCAGGAATGTGATCAGCCTTTCCCAGGAAGTGCTGGGGAGCTAATGACCCAGGGGAGAACCCTCAATGAATCATACATAGGGTTTCTGGGTCCATACTGCAGCTTAAAGAGTCCTCACCCCTCAAGGACACGTCTGAGGTCTCTCCAAGGTCCCCAGTGGGACTGAACCACAGATGCCCACAGTGGTAACCTGCTGATTAACATCCCTCAGATCGTCTTCCTTCCCCGTCTCATGTCCCTGCTTCCAGGTTGTGGTCTCCCGGGCTAACCTCCCCAATAAACTATTTGTATCCAGATCCTTGTCTCAGGGTCTGCTCCTGGGGAAGCCCGACCTAAAACACTGGTACACAGAGATTAATATCTGCTGAATTTAAATTAATATCTACAGCTACTTCATGGAGGTCCAGGACTAGAAGCCAGGGCTTTGGGCTTCTGGCACATCAACCAGATAAGGTTGCTTCTTGAGACCCAGCACCACCTTACAGAATTTGTCCCAGGGCTTCTGGACTAAAGGAAGATGCTATAAATGAAACAAAGTTGTTAGACAGCTGCTCCTAGCCTTTCAGGAACCCTGTCACCACCACAAGAAGGAGGAAATAGAAGGAAAAAAAAGGACAATAATTACCTAGCATGACGAAAGGGACTCCCAGGAAGGTGGAATTGTATTTCCCACCAGTCAGATTGATGATCCCAGCCGCAGTGAGGGTGGCAAGGCTTATGGTCACCAGCCCGAGCAGGCCCAGCCAGGGTTTGCTGCGGACGCAGTCTTGCATGGAGCAGCAGAGGATGGCCATGGTGACCACCAGGATCAGGCTGGTGACCAGGTAACGTTCTGATACACGGCTCGTCTTTTGGAAGTCTTCCCTCAGCGAGGAGGATGTGTAAGGGTACATTTTGACTTTGCTGTTAGATTTCTGGAACAGTCGGACGGTGTCACAGAAGCTGGACTCCCACCTCTCCGCCACCATGTCGTTGAGACTGTTGATGGACTGCAGGTAGTAGGTGAGCTGGACGGCCTCTGCGGATTTCACTCGATCCTTGCTGTGCACAGTGACGCCTCCCAGCTGGTGCCCATTATAAACTGCCCTCCCATCTTTTAAGTGAGTGATCGGGTACGTGATAGCAAAATTGGTCCGGTTGGTGGCCCGAGCATTCTTTAGCTCCTCTAGGACATGCACGATGTCATCCACAATGCAAGTCTTATCGTTATTCAGGATACAGATGTGAGCAAATGTGTAATTAAATCCAGGCCTTGGAACCTGGATCCTGGTCACAGCAGCATGCAACTATGGGGAAAAAAATGAAAGTCAGTGTTGATGACCAAAAATAAGACATTCCTAACTGACAGCTCTGTGGACCCAAAGGTCTCTATTTTTTTTGTAGGGGAAGGGAAAGGGAGTCACTCATGCCATCTCCAAGCTAAAGAGTTCAAATGAAATGTTAGGACCTTACATCAGAACTGAGTAGTAAGGATGTAGGACACCCATCTGACTCGAGGGCCTCCTAGTGTGGTCCCTGGACCAGCAGCATCAGCACCACCTGGGGACTTGTCAGAAATGAAAATTCCCAGGCCCCATCTCAGATCTGGTAAGTCATACTCTCTGGGGTGGGGCCTAGGAATCTGGGTTTTCACAAGCCCTCCAAGGGAGGCCGATACAAAAGTTGGAGAAGCACAGCATTATTTCTCCATGTTGTGTTCTTTAAGTGTGATTCAGTGGGTCTGTAACTATCTGAGAATCTCAACAGGTCTACCATTCAGTCTCCTCCTTGAAAATATAATGGCAAAAGTGAATTAAAGCACAAGTCCAAGCACAGAGGTCCTATGTAGGCCCATCCCTTGTGGCTGATTTGGAGGGCAGTGAAATGTTTTCCCCGTTCAGTGCAATCACTTTGAGGCGTACAAGACAAGCAGTTCACCTTGAGGATCCTCATAGTCCTGCTTCTACAGGAAGGGAGCTGTAGTTGCAGAGCTTGGCTGGGGTACAGGGCAGTCATGCTAAGGAAGTGCAGCAGGATTTATTCTGTAAAGCTTGCCCCAAGTCAAACATGCCATGCCCTGGTTCTGTATGCCTGTGATCCAGGTGCCCGTGGGAATACAGACACTCATGTAACATCACCTACTACATACCAGGCACAGTTCCATGCCCTTCCTACAGATTATGTCATTTAATCCTTACAAGAAACTGCAGTAGGTACAAGTACCCGCCTTGTGTTACAAATGAGGAAACTGAGGCACAGAGAGGCCAAGTCATCTGCCCAAAGTTGCACAGAGCTGGGCTGCCCCAGGCAGTCTGGCTCTAATACTTGTCCTCCTAGCTCCTCACCAGACACCTCCAGGTTGGCAATGCCAGCAGCTGGATAAATCCTGATTTGGGGCTTTCACCACCTCACCCCTAAGAAATTACAAGTGCTCCATCAAGTTCAGATATGTAGGAACATGTGTATTCTGTGGTCTAAGGTGAGAAAGTAAGGCCTTCTCCCTGTGAAATGAGGCCAGTTTCCAAAATGAGGCCAGTGGTGGCCGTGAGAATTACATGAGCACACCTAGGACCATGCCGAGTGCAGAGCACTCTCCTGAGCAGAGCTGGCCATTGTTCCACACCTGGTGAGTGGAGAACACTCCCCACAGAAAGGGAATGAAAGCCTCACACCCAGAGTTGCCATACTGTTGCTGCACCATTGTGATTCATAACCTTCTGAGTGTCTCCATGACCCTGATAGATTTGCTTGGAAATCTGCTGTAGCTGGTTTATTTGCTAAGACATTTTGCTGTGCATGCCTGTGGCAGGGTGAATGGGATATTGATTATGGTTTTAGAAAATGTCTGAGGGACACCAGCTATCAAAGTCCTTTAATTTGTGCAGAGCATGAGTTGTTAATCCTAATTCTCAGTGTCTCCTCCCTCACATCTCCTCATAGGCCACAACCCTGAGGTTCAGGAAACACTTCACTGTATTACATTTGTCTGAAATATTCTGAGTCCTTTCCTACACACACACACACACACACACACACACACACACGCAGAGTTGATGTCCCAGAGATACCTAGGAGACTGTTTTCACCAAACTCTAACCATATACTAAATTTTTGTTTTGATGCTTTGGGATTGATGAGGAGCAGAATGACTCAAATGGTTTTAAACATCGAGAGTGTGTTTAGACACACCAAGAGTGTGTTCTAAGCTTGGTCCAGTGAGTTTTGATTAAAAGAACTCCTAACTAAAAAAGAAAATTCCCAAATATGAAAGGTTACTGAGGAGGAGGGAAGAACCAAGAGGAATTTAGTGACAAGAGGGAGTTAAAAGACTTTGGGGGAAAGATTCAGAATAGGCTAGAAAAGGAGTGGTATTGAAAGCATGCATATGTGTAATATTTAGTGCATTGTTTGTTCCCATGAACGGTCTAATAAATCTCCCTTGGAGTGATTACTAAATATGTCAAGAGAAAAAGATTGCCAAATAAGATGGTGTTAAGCCACAGGGCTGAACCCAATTATAGCAAGGGGATATTTTCCATCCATTCTCTGAGGCGACCATGCCACGCTGGGTGGGGAGTTGTAAACCATTTAGTGATCTGGCAGCTCTGGGACCCCTGGGACCACAGACCAAAGAAAGCAGACACGCTGTTAACCCCTGTACCACCAGCACATAGGAGGGAGGCTTGGAAAGTGAGAACCTCAGTGAAATTAGAGAGGGGAGGTTTCTTAACTCTCAGTACCAAAGCTTCTGTGGGGTTCACCTGCTTTGAATTTCTGAAGGTCAGGTGGGTAGAACGTGTGGCACTCTTGCTTCTCAGTGGCAGGGACATGCTGGGTGACAAAGCAGCCAGAGATGGGGTGTTGGCTGAAGCCACCCACCTGGCAGGGGGCGTCTGCGTGATTCTCCTGGGGGTAAGAGGGGAGTAGATAGTGGGAGGCTTGGGAAAGGAGAGTGGAGATTCCCTCCTGGGACTTCTGGAGTGTGCGTGGCTCTTCCCGGAGCCATGGGCGGACACACTGCACATGCTACTTGTACTTCTTCCTGTATAGCATTTTAGAATGCCCAGATTTACTTTCCTAAAGGAGCCCCACTCAGGACAGCAGACACATTAGTAGATGATCTTAGTTCATTCACAGGGGAGAATAGAAACCAGAGATCACAGCTATGTGTTGTTGTCATTGGTCTATACTTACTTTAAATTTCTGTACTGGAAAAGAAAAGCAAGATGAAAATGATGACAAGTTAGCTTACAGTGACTTCATCTTAGCCTTTAAATAAAATTTTGCTCTTAGGGGCAGAAGAGGGAAAGAAAGATAGGAAAACATCAAAGCATGATAGTGAAATGGTTACAACACACTTCAGTCTACAGAATGGACAGTCTCAGTTGCTGCAAGCTTATTATTAGTTACAGACACTTGGAAAAGAAAAGGAGAGGGAAACATCATGATGTAATAGTCCTGACCCTTAATATAGTCTGGATCTGTCATGTGGCTCAACATAGAATTCGTTTCTATAACTCTGTATAAGTTTTTAGATTATTCACTCAACACACATTCAATAAGTACTCATCAAATCTACTCTGTTGTCAATAATAGGATAAATTCCATGAATTTAGGGTGCTCACACTTACATATGGGAAATCACATAAAAGATCTGATGTCCAAAACAAAGGAATGATCCTAACAATAGACAATGCTGAGCACTCTAGCAAAGCATAATCCAGTGTCAGTCTTGATCACAATATGTTTATTGTAATTTGCTGCCAAAGAGGCCAGTGTTTGTACATGTGTGTGCTCAGTTGCGTCTGACTCTTGTGATCCTATGAACTGTAGCCCACTGGGCTCCTCTGTCCATGGGATTTCCCAGGGAAGAATAGTGGAGTGGGTTGCCATTTTCTTCTTCAGGGGATCTTCCCAACCCAGGGATCAAACCCATATATATTGCATTGGCAGGCGGATTCTTTAGCACTGAGCCACCTGGGAAGCCCCTCAAAGAGGCCAGACTGAATGTTAAATTGAGATTCATTCTAAGGCTCTGTTTAAATTGTTATATTCTTTGCTCTCATTACCCTTCAGGTTAAGAATGATGATAGTAATAGTAACTAGTCTGCTTAGTACTGTCTATACTGTTTTCAAATTTTATTGAATACAAGACTCTATGGAAATGGTTAAATCATTCTTTTCATGTTATAACTGGAGCAACTGAGGCCTAGAGAATCTAGACCAGGACAGCTTTAGAACTTTAGTAAGGTTGAAGAGGACGTGGGGAAGAGTGAAGAATTGTCTGCCCACCTGGTTCACATGACTCGCCGTGATGTGACTGAGCTGCAGGGCAGCTGCACCTGGGTTTATGGGGCCCATTGAGAGACCAGAAATAATCCAAAGAGCCAACTTCATGTTTAGGCAGCAACCGAATGTGGTGATGTGAACAAGCAATGAAGGATGGGTTTGAACTTACTGACTTTGCTTATTCTCCATCCAGCCTCTTCAGTTGCCAAAGAAAACTTTTAAAACAGACTTACCAAGCAAAGAGACTGTGGGGCATAATAGAATTCAGTAATAAGTTTTGAGTTGAAATCTGGCTTTTGCTGCTGAGATACGAATGTCAGAGACCCTAGGAATGTCACTCTACTTCATATCTCAGATATTTCAGTAAAAAACGGAGGTTGGTCCCACTAATCTCTGCGGACAGACCGTTTGGTTCTAACATGACATAATTCTAAGATGAGTGACATCCACAAAGTATACAATCAGATCCTCAGCCAGAGAAAGTTAACTCCATTAATATCAATTTGAGATTTATTACACCTGCTTGAAGTATGCTTTTTTAACACACTGAAGTACTTTTTAGGTCAATGACAGATCTGATAGTAGATGAAACCCAGAAAGAAAACCACATGGTAGGGAAAAATAGGTTTACTGGAGAGAAAAAAAAAAAATTCCCTCCTCTGAGTGATTTCCCGGGCTGGGGAGGCACTGACTCTCATAATCCCCTTCTGCCAGAGCCTGGGACAAAGCCAGTGTGGGCTGCTGGGCACGACAGGCCAGAGTCTCATTTCCTCTCTGCCTCTCCTTGGCACAGGCAGATCTTCCTCAGAAGACAGCAGGGGCACCTTGTTGAGGAGAGTACAGAGGGATCCGGGAGGAAGTGTCTGCTCCTGAGTGGTAATTAACATAGGAAAAATACCTGTGGGTTCAGAAGAGCTCTTCTGACACCTTCCAGCTTTTTTTGTATTTGTTTCATGTTGAAAAGGGGGGACAGATAAAGGTGGAAGGCCATCCTGCCAGGCAGGGCAATTAACACCCTCTGCTGTCCCCCAGAAAGCTCAGCTGCACTGAGGCTGTGAGGAGGGTGCAGGTCCCCAGGGGTATCAGTCTGGTGACACCACCTTTATGGGCTCCCTTCCTTTCCCTATCTTACCTTGCTGCTCCCTCCTTTTGCTACTCCCAAATAAGCTGCTCACGGGAAAATAGTTGAAAAGGGGAAATTGTTGGTTTGCTTGACTAACCTAACCTATATTATTTGCCCCCAAATACTTCCTTCGAAGTGACACGAGATCAAAATTGCTTCAGAATACTTTCAAGGAATATCAGGATTTCACCCCCAAGTGAAGCATTTTATTCACTGAACCCCTCCACATTCCATGCCTTGATCAAGGTTGATATTCTGCCCCTGTTAAGGGAGTAGGAACAGACTGGCAAGGTGTTCTCCCCCAGGACATAAGAAAACACCTTGAAGTGGATGGGTCTGGTCGCTGCAGTTCATCAATTACGCTAGTTCCCTTGGTGTTCTGTTCTGTAGCTGCATGATCTCACTCTCACCCACTCTCTTTCCTCTTCTTTTAATAGAAATGCATTACATCAGAACATCAGTCGCAAGTTGGGGATTGTTACTGTGATTCATTTGTAGTGCAGCCAAAAGCAAGTTAGTCATCCCTTAATAAGTGAACAGAAATATCATTCTGCCTTTGAAACATAACAAGTTCAGAGGATACCGAATTTAAGCTGTGGATATAGCTAAACAAATGACTGTCTATCCACACGCTTCCTCTACCCATGCGTGCCCGCTGTCATGCTGACCAGCTCCAGTGACAGGAGACAAATGGTCACCTTTGTCAGTACTGCAGAGCCAGTGCAGGTCTGAGAGAGTGGAATGTTTCTGTTTTTCTCCTTGTTTTACCAGGGGGTAAACACTGTACTGTGGGTACTGACACTTTTAAAAGCCCCACATTATAATTCCCTGAACAGGTTGTTTTGTCTTTGCAGCTCTGACTGGAAAGACACTGTAGCTCTGGATTTGAAGCAAATAAATCTGAGATTTTCAAAACAAAATATAGTCATGACGAAGGAAAAGACAACTGCAATATCTCATTGTGACTTTTGCCTGACTCCACGTTGCTCTGGATGAGAAAGAATGCAATGAACCACAGGTTCAATACTCTCTTTTTTCCCCATAGCCTGGGAAGAAATTTGATTTGTTCTTGACTGTTAAAATTCCTTGATAGGAAGACTCCTGGAAATCTGTAAAGTTAAAGTTTCTGATTAGAGTGGTTATTTTTGAATCCTGCTGTTCTTACTTGACTTTCATGGTCAAGCTTAAACTCTGCTTGAGCAAGTTTGTGGGTCATGAGTTTTGCTAGGTAACTCTAAGAGAACAGGACACTCTCAGAAATGGGAGAATGTTAAAGCTGATTGGCTAAGAGGCAAAGAGAAGTCCCAAAGAGCCAAATGCCTGGGGAACTGGCAACAACAGTTTTAGGATTTGGTCAGGAGATCACAAATAACTATGCAAGGGACAGGAAAACAAAAAGAACACCAAGGACATCTAGGTATGGAGAACAGCTGTGAACTTAAGTGGGAAAACCACTGGATTGGAAGTCAGAAGAATTCCATTTGGGTCCCTGTTCTGGCTCTTGTTGGCCACATGAGTTAGAGATAAATAAAAAATGAACTTTTGAAAACATATACCATGCCACTTCACTGCCCTCAATTCTCCAGTGATTCCTCATCATGCTGAGAGCAAAAGTCCAAGTCCTGACTGTAGCCAGCAAGATGAGACATTGCCCTGGGTGATTTCTCCGGATTCGTATCTCATGGTGCCCTAGTTATATGGCCTTTGTCATGACTCTGCCTGGAACATCTTTATTTCACTTCCCTCCTCAAATTTAATCATCTTCTCTGACCTCAGCCTGAATTAAAAAAAAACAACAGTGTCCCTGGCCATCACCATCTTGGCTTAAGTTTTTCATGACACCTGTTATGATATGGCATTCCATGATGCACCCCTTTGTTTCTTTTTCTGCTGGCCCCACTAGAATTGGTGTTTTACCATGCTGGAGTGTTTATCTCTTTGGTCCACTTCTACCTCTCTATTACCTAGGATAGTTCCTGGAATGTATACTCAATAGTTGTATAATATACACGTGACTATAATAATCTTGTGAGTGAGTAGATTTTAGTCTGTCTCATGGGCATGATGAGGGTCCATGAGGTGATAGATCTGCATGCATTTTGTAAACTCTGGAGGGCCACACACATGTAGTTATTCTTTAGCAGGGAAGCATGGAGTGGTGATTGTCTTCTAGCTGTCCAGCTACAACCCTAAAATTGATTCCCAGTTTTCCTGGAGCTTGTGATATTTCCTGTGATTTGACATCTTGTGCTTTAGTGGGGAAGGACATGAGGTCAGAAAACCACCAGTTCATACCCTGTCTATTGTTCTAGCTATGAGACCATAGCAAACACAGATAGCTGCCCTGTCTCCTTACCACTTCAGTGCACACCAGCCCTCTTTCCAGCCTGATGTGGAAATAATGAGGTATTAACATACTGTCCCAATCCCAAGAGGCCTGGATTGATGACTAAAAACAGTTTGTGTATAAACAGCCCAGCTCCCTTGTCCCCAAGGTGGGTTGACTCTGTGGCATATGTTCCTCATTGGCTCCTGGAGTTTCCCAGTGGGATTGGGCTCCAGTTGCCCACAGAGCCACCAGCTGGACAGTGTCCCCATAACTCACCTCTTTCCTTCCCTGTCTTACGCAGCCATTCTCTGACCAGAGCTTTACAAAGTTGTATTCCAAGATACTACTCGCATCAATTTCTTGACTCTGCGACAACTTTGGGGGTAACCCAAACTAAGACAGCTACTTTAGGCATTTAATTCAGTTTCATTATCTGTAAAGGGGGGATAAACCTGATCTCATAGGATCATTGTGAAGATCAAATGTGATAACATATAAAAGGTGTCTGATCTAGCATTCAATATTGGGTTAAACCATATGAAGTTGCTACTTCTATAGATAAAAGAGTGGGTCAGTGTTGGCAATTTTATGTGGCTCACCTAACTAACCTTCAGTGAGGGTCTGTTCTTTCCCCGTTCTAGCCCCTCCTCCTTTCCAAAAGTCCTGTCAGAACCAGAGCTCCCTGTGGGGAGGGGGGAACAGATTTATATTTGGTTTCCAAGGGCCAGTTTGGTGGTTGCAGGACAGGCTTTTAGGAAAAAGACAACAGTTTCGGGTAGAATATCAACTCATTCCCTTTTACATGAGGAGAAGTAAGGCTTGCAGATACTGTGGCCATGAGTCCCTGCATGCAACTGCAATGCATGCTTTTAGCAGATTTATCTTAAGAGAAAAAATGCCATATAACCCATACCCTTGAAATATTTGAAACTGCAGATAATTAATAACAACATTAAATCTACAAAACGATGAGCAAGTGTCTCCATCAGATGAGATCTTTGACAATTGTTTTTCTCCTTCAAAGGATTCACTGTTTCTAAGGGGCACGGAGCAAGGAAGAAGTTCCACCTTATGATGTGGTGATGGCACTCCTGAACGGTGGGCCAGAGTGAGTACTTGATTTAGTTCATGAAAGAGTGTGCTACTTGATAGCAGTTTTTCTTCCTGAAATATTTTTTTTCTCTGTCTCCCAATCTGCTGACCTTACAAAGCTGCTGACCTTACAAAGCTACTGACCTTAAAAGTCACAGGGATGTTTCCTTCCTTTTGGGGATCTGAAAAGAGGTCCTACAGAGCAAATGGTTGATGCCATGACAGTTTCTGTGATTCAGCTTGCCAGGGCTTTGACCTTTCTGGGAGGTGTGAATGTTGGTGGCCTAGTGTGGGTGCAACTGCCAGCCGTGACTCTTAGTAGATGTGGGATCCTGAACACTAAGCTGTTAGTAGCTCTTCCTGTGCCTCAGCTTCCTCATCAGTAAGATGGGGTCAGTCATAGGACCCATCTCCTTATGGTTGCTAGAGGATAAGTGAGAAACTGAATATAAACTACTCAATATGGTCTCTGACACACAAGTGGTATCCAGTAGAGGTTTGTTAGCAAAAATGAAAATGAGCCAGCGAAAAACCCCTTTTCTATCCTCTGGTTTGACTTGTCTCCCTTAATATTTTTCTTTAACCCATAGAACTTTCTCAGTTGTTCTTGAAAAGTTGGCCAAAACGTTCATTCAGTTACTGAATATATTGTTCAATGAAGTTCTTGGTGAACACAAAAAATGTCTTTTATGTTTACTTAAAATCAAAGGAACTTTTTGGCCAACCCAATATAGTCAATGAAATGTGTAGGTGACAGAGTTTTGCTCACATCTGTGCTGAGAGGCTAAAGAGTAAACAGGGTTAATAGCATGCATCAGTACAAATATCTTAAGACCTGGATGGTACATGTTTATAAGTTAGGACTCCCTAATTCCAGATTAGCTCCCAGCCTAACACCACTCCACCTTTTCCATGTTAGCTCCCAGTTAGATTACCATGAGCATCCAACTAGGCTCTATGGCGGGTGGGCAAAAGAAGGAAACTAAAAGGTGTTAATTGCCTGCAAAGGGTTGGGCTTTGTAAGAGGTTACTGCTATACTGAATTTACAGGGAGGAAACTGAGCCTCAAGGAACTTAGGTAACTTGCCCACAGTCACACATTTAGTAAGGCTTCCCAGGTGGCTTAGTGGTAAAGAATCCACCTGCCAATGCAGGAGACACAGGATCGGAAAGATCCTCTGGTGAAGGGAATGGCAACCCACTCCAGTACTGTTGCCTGGAAAATGCCACGGACAGAGGACCCACGGATTGGCAGGCTATAATCCATGGAGTTGCAAAGAGTTGGACATGATTGAGAGCGCATGCACACATTTAGTAAGAGGATCGGCCCAGACTGAAATCCTGGGCTCAGAAAATTGTTCCCTCATGGGAGTTCTTTTGACAGTGTCAAGACTTTACCCCTCTTCTCTCTGCTTTGACCATCTGAATATTGATAAACCTGTTTAGTGGTATTAGGCCTAAGCACAGTCAAGCCACAGGATGACATGGTTAGCAGCAGCTATGAATTAAAAGTGGTGATGATGTAACAAAGTCAAGGGGTCAAACATGACTGAGCAGCAGGACCCCGTTTACTGACCAGTGAGGCCCAGTGAATGCCAGGTATCTGTGACAGAGACTTCAGAGGGAAGCCACATTCTTGGTCCCAGTCACAGGCACACTGCCCTGAGCTGGAGATGAGCACCACAGGTGTATGAAGAAACAAGTGTCTCATCAGTCCAGATAGCATCCTTTGCATCCTGTATGTTTTCTGTGTGACCCCACGCCTACCCCATACACACACACACATACGGAAAAAGAAAAAAATATATATTACAGAACATATTTATGGAAAGAGCTGGCAATTGGGGGATTTTTTTGCAAAACATCAGGTTGCAGCTGGGGGTTCCTACAGGATTTGAGTATTATCCCTCCCCAAAGGCAGTTTAACATCAGAATATAAATGCTCCGTGAGGGCAGGGACTCTGTTTCGCTCTATCCTGTCTCCCTGGCACATAAAGGAAGCCCAGCAAAGCCATGCCACCTGAGCCTTCAATGTTTGTTCCTTCTTGATGATTTATATTTTCTCTGGTGACATTGAATGATACTTCATTTGTACCCAAAGGCTACTGTGCTACATGCATATCATTTCCATCTTAAATAAACAGATGACATTGAATTTAATCCTGTCACTTACACACTGCAGACAAATGGCTGACCTCATTAGACAAATGGATATGGTTAGACTATAATCTACAAAATATAAACGCAGAGAAACAATTTAGGTAGAAGAGATTGGGTTCTGAAATAATTATGTGTTATGCTTAATTATAGAGTAGTTTGAAGTTTTTCTAGTGTTTTTGTTTGTTGGATTTCTTTTTTTGGAGAGGGAAAAGTTTTTTTTAAAATACAGAAAAGTTTAGAGACTAATATAAAAAACTCCCATGTACCTATATCCAGCATCATGTCTGTTCAAAGATTCTGGCCCTGCTGTTAATGCTGTCCATGGGTAGGGTGACCATATAATTTATCATGCAAACTAGAACACTTTTGGGAGTGCAAGAGAGGGGCAGTAATTTCACAGGAACACCAGGCACAGAGTGGGATCATCATAAGCAAAGCAGAATGTTCTCCCTACTTGTGCAGTCTCAGAGGATGTGAGCATTGATGTTACTTCATCTATTTATGCCTCACAATGGCTGTAAAACGGCAGTCCTTTGGTTTTTTGTTTTGGCTGTGTTGGGTCTTCATTGTGGTGCATGAGCTCTCCACTGAAGCATGTAGGCTTCTCATTGCAGTGGCTTCTCTTGTTGCAGAATGCAGGCTCTAGAGTGTGTGGGTTCAGGAGGTGTAGCATGCAGGTAGAGTTGCCCTGCAGCATGTGGGATTTTAGTTCCCTGACAAGGGATCAAACCCATTTTCCCTGCATTGGAAGGCAGATTCTTAACCACTGGACCACAAGGGAAGTACTGAAATGGCAGTCCTTTGGTTTGCAGACTCATCACTGCTGATGGAACCTAGACTGTTGCATGTGATGCTATCCTGTCATCAGACAGGCCTCTGGGAATCTGGAGAAACTCCTTCTGTCTCTTAACTACTTCCAATCACACCTCCCTTCCCAGTGTTGCGAATTCCTTCCATCCACGTCAAGGCTCTGATGTTTTACAAGATTCAGCTCTCATGTAGCCTAGTTCTTTTCACTACTGCAGAGGCATGGTGCATCTGCAGCACCCTTAGAACATTCCATCCACCTGCCCTGAGCACAGTGACCTTTCTGGAATCCACGGAGCACTTCCCCTTGGTTGTCTCAGTGACATGTGGCTTCATCCAGCCAGGAGCAGAGGTTGCTTTTATGTCCAAAGGTGTCACTCTGGGTGATTCTATCTTGATGTAATATGCCAACAGTGGCTCACAGAGTTGGCTGATAAAGTTTCTAAATGGCTCCCAGATGTGAAGTCTGTGATGAGTCTCAGGCAGGTGGCAGGTGGGAGGCCAGAGAATTTTTGCTTTGTTGGGAGTTAGAGGTCATAGAGAGAAAGTCTTAGGCATTTGATCACCAATTACAGCAATGGGCCATCTACTCAACAGGTACTAAGTCTCTACACTATGCTGGACATTAATATAAGCCCTGGGGAGGTAAAGAATATTATGATGTAGTTTTACCCTCAATAAACTTAGAGTCTAGTGGAAGGACTTTAGACAGATTCTCAGAATTGGTTAGTAGAATGAAGTGTTACAATTCTGTGATAGGAGTAGCCAAAGGATATAACAGGGGTACAGGGAGTCTAACATGATGGGATGTGTGTATTTGTTTGTGTGTAGTCATGGTGGGGGTGCAATGAAATACAAATATGGAGAGAAGATGGGCCAGGTGATGAAGGATCTTCCCATTCAACCATTTAATGCATATGTTTTAGTCACTGTTAGTAAATCTTACATCAAGCTATGTGAACAAGATAGATATGGCTTCATCCATGCCTGCCAATGCAGGAGACACAAGAGACATGGGTTAAATTCCTGGGTTGGGAAGATATCTTGAAGAAAGAAATGGCAACCTACTCCAGTATTCTTGCCTGGCGAATCCCCATGGACAGAGGAGCCCGGTGAGCTACAGTCCATGGGGTTAAAAAGAGTTAGATGTGACTGAGCGACTAAATAACAACAACAACCTACACGAACCTTGCTGACACCAGATAGATATGGCTTTCCCCTCAGAGAATATCCACCCTATGGGAGACAGACAAGCAGTGAGGCAATAACAAAATCTGCATGGAGTTCTAGGATGTGAGAAATACTGGATATTAAGGGAAGGGCACCTCTCCCAGGTGGCTCAGTGGTAAAGAACCTGCCATGATCTGCTGGATCACATGCCCTTTGAATCTCCTTCCCCTTTGTCTCACTACCCTGCATTCCTTCTGGTTGCCCTGTAACTCCCAAATAAACTACCTTTACTTGATTACCAATACTTTGACCATCTAATATGAAGAGCTGACTCACTGGAAAGGACTCTGATTCTGGGAAAGACTGAAGGCAGGAGGAGAAGGGGATGACAGGATGAGATGGTTAGATAGCATCACCAACTCAATGGATATGAGTTTGGGCAAACTCCAGGAGATAGTGAAGGACAGGGAAGCCTGGTGTGCTACAGTCCATGGGGTCACAAAAAGCTGGACACAACTGAGTGACTGAACAAGAACAACAACAAAAACAACTTGATTTAAGGTCTGCTTCTGGGGGACCCCAAACCAAGACGTCTAATAATGCTCAAAGTGACTTAGCTGGTGATCGAGTGGTTCAAATTCTACACTTCCAATGTAGGAGGCATGGGTTCGATCCCTGGTTGGGGGAAGGGAGTCCCAGATGCCACACTGCACTGCCAGAAAACAAAACAAAATCCTTCAAGAAGACAGAGCAATCCTAATAATGCTCAAAGCCTCTGGAATTAATGTTTTCTAATATCCTCAAAATACCGCACCATTCTAAAACCACCCAACCCCCAGTTTCCTGTATATTCAAGAATTGGTTATGTCAAAACTCAACCCTTAGGGAGTAAATTCATGATCTTTTGAGCTTCTCTTCATATTGTCTTTTGATGGTGGAAACATTTCTTTGATGTTGGCAACTTGTGTGCAGTAGGTATGCAGCAAACATTTCTCAAGGGGCTCTGCTGTGTTCATAAATGTCAGTGTCTGGATGCTGCCAACAGCACTTCTCCCTTGTCTGGGGCATAGTCCAGTCTTTTCATTAAGGTTGAGTCCCAGGTATATTGATGACAAGAATGCACCATAACCCCTCAAGAAAGGACAAGGCCTGCATCCTGCCAGGAATGGAGAGCTATGAGATGACATGTTCTCTCATCTTTCTTCTTGCTGATGATAAAGGAAGCAGGCATTTCTTTATTTGAAAAAAAAAGACCACTCGGAGACACAGTTAACAGCCTCTTTGCATCCTTCTAGAACATCTTAGCAGGTGAGGTCTTGGGCTTCAGTGTTCTCTGTTGACAGCAAGTGTTGGAATATTGCCCAAGTTGGATGAGAGTCTCTATCTTTACATTTCTGGATTTCTGCTCTCACGGAGGTAGGTGTGTGGGAGAGACAGCTGATGTGTTCACTGGATTCCTTCCCAGGCAGTGATGTGCCTGGGGAGGATGTGCTGGTGGAGGCAAATTCTTCATGCATCGGCAGCGCTGCCAGGACAGGTGTTGAAAGCCTCCATGATGGCGGCATGTTGGATGTCAGTAAAACTGAGCTGACTGGTCTGCCAAGATTCAGACAGCTTTCCTTCATGTTGGTCCTCAACACTGGGGAACACTCTGCACTGCTGGGAGGGTGGTCACATCTGCCTTAATTAACAGGGTCACTGAATAAAATGTGTATGTGTGTTCACTGTTCATTATTGAGGCATAACCTGTATACAGGGATGGGCACAAATCATAAGTGGACTGCTCAATGAATTTTATATGTGCCTACCTATATAAACATTGCTTGGATCAAGACACTGAACATCCACAGCACCCAGAAGGCCCCCTTGTGCCCCTTCTGGTCAGTACCTGCACAAACCCCCAGAGGAAAGTTATTCTGACTTCTATCAACATTGATTACCTTTGCTTATTCTTGAGTTTCCAATAAATGGAATCAGGCATTATGTACAGCTGACCCCTGAATAACATAGGTTTGAACTGCATGGATCCACATACATTCAGGTTTTTTCAGGAAATATCAATATATTCTATAGTACTGCATGACCTGTGGTTGGCTGAATCTGTGGATGCACAACCACGACTTTGGGAGGTCAAACTGTAAAGTTATGTATGGATTTTCAATCATGCCGAGGGTTGGCGTCCCTAATCCCCGTGTTGTTCAAAGGTCAACTGTACTGTTTTGTGTCTGCCTTCTTTGACTCAGACCATGGCCTAAGATTCATCCATATTGTTTTTATCTATAGCTTACAGTTTAATTTTTACTGCAGGGTATTTTATTGCATGAAACAATGCATTTGTTTCATTCTCTCATTAGTGGACCTTTAGGGTTGTTATCAATACAATTGTAATGGCCATTCTTGTAAAGTCCTTTTGTGGACATCTGCACTCATTTCTCTCAGGTATACACAGTGGCGTGTTAGTAAATGTGCAAAAGTAAGTTCTCTAACAAAAATAGCTCTGACTTGTACCATTAGTAAACAACCCCCACCATGGTCAATGTCAGGGGGATGTAGGATGTAGGAAGAGAAGTGCCCAGTTAGCTTTTAGGAGCCAGCTTCAGCATACCACTGGGTGTAGAGACCCAGGAGTGGAAGTTCAGAATGGGAGAGTAGGCATATATTTAGTTGAAGTCTTCCAAGGTGACTGTACAATTTTAAGTTCCCACCATCAATGCATACAGGTTCCAGTTGCCCTATATCCTCAGCAATACTTGGATTCCCAGTCTTTAAAAGTTGTATCATTCTGGAGGGTATGTGTAGTGGTATCTCACTTTGGTTTAAGGTACATTTCCATGATGTCTGAAGCGAGCACCTCTGCATATGCTCACTAGCCATGTGGCTATACTCTTTCCCAAAGTGTCCCTTCAAGCTGTTTGTCCCTTTGGTTATAGGGTTGTTGTATCTTTATTGATTTGTAAGAGAATATCTAAGTTCAAGACAAGTGGGGCTGGCTGTAAAGAAAGCCAAAAAGAAGTGCTCCAGGGGAAGCCTGTCATGCTAAAAAGAGCCTGACATTGGGGTCACACAGACATGCGTTCATATCCAGCCAAATTGGTGACCACTTGACAATGTTGAGCATATCTCCTTCTTGAGCCTCAGTTTCAACATCATCAAAATGGGCTTATTATCTAGAGTGTTGTTGATTTCTGAATGGGACAATGAAGACAGAATGCCTGGCAGAGAGACATATCACAGGTTCTTAGTGTTGGAACCTCTAAGAGTCCAGCACATCTCAGTCAGAATGTGAATCTGGCATCTTAACCTGTGAGCTTCTATTCATGAGGCATGTGATGGTTTTAATGCCTAGAAATCCCATGTTCTTCCTGGCTGTCTAGTAGTGTTCCTGTCATAGAGCTACCACCTGTCTCCTGATGTAGGGTTTAATTCTTCATGAGAAATAGCATTTCTTTTTGTGGGAGGCATGATGGCAAGGTTTACTAAACATAATATTCTACAGTACTTTATTTGATGTGAGGCGGGAAGCATCTGCAGGGCACTTTTTAGAGCAATACTCTGTTTAGGGGGAGAAGGTGCTGCGGAGCAGGAATAATAAATAAGCAAGTGAGGCTGATTCAGAAAGGGCTACAGAGTGAGCAAGCAGCCTGGTCGTGGTCCCCAGTCCTCCCTTCTCGGAGGGGTGATGGGCTCAGCTCCTGCATCACCTCCTCCAGGAAGCCTGTCCTGGAAATGCAGATGAGGTCCTCTCTGGTCCCCCTGCATGTGGACACATCTGTCTTCTTTCTGCTCTTTGAGTTTTATTCTTTGTTGCAGCTGCATGCCCCACACAGTGCAGGCACACAGTACTCAAGACAGAAATGTTCCGGACAAGCCAACACACTGTGTCCAATCGCCTTGGCATCACTAGCATGCATTAAACAGCTTCCATTTGCATGGCCTGAAACCTAGTTAAATACTGAGAAGTGATCAAGCAGAAGAACTACCTAGTTCTCAAATACTCAGGGGGAAAAAAGAAAACAGAAAGGCAAACACACAGCAAGAGGAACCAGAACATGTGGGGAGAGATGATGACTGTTACAAGGAGTGTACGTACTTTTATGTCTAAAAGTAAAGATGCTGTGACAATTTAAACACAAAATAAAACAGCACTGTAATGCCTTTCCAGCTCAGCTCTCAAGGGAATACCCAGGCAGTTATTAATAAAGGCAGTTCTAGAAAGAATAGGATATTGGAATTAGGAATAAAGAGATTTAAAATTTTCAGTCTATCATTTCCTGTCTTCTTTTTCAAGCTGAAGTGGCTGCATCAGAATCAATCTAAATAAAATAGCCTTCAGATCTCAAACTAAGTTTGAGTTTATTTAAAAAATGCATAAACTTAGACATTACTCTGTTACCTTGTAAATAACATAGTTAGTAGAAAGCTGAGACATAAACACAGTAGTAGCCCTGTAAATGCCACCTTAGTGTTTTCTATCTCACATTAACCATTTAAATAACTATTATACTCCATAGTGTGTGTCTTATATGTTACGAGGTGCTTCTGCATTATTATGGAATAATAGTGAGCTTTGGATAGTAGTGAGCTTTGTAACTTTTTAAGTTCAAAAAGGGGCAGAAATATCTTAATGGGGAAAGTAGAAATGCTAAAAAAAAAAAAACACCCAGACTGTTTTGAGATGGAAACATATTCATGGTGTTTTGTACACAAGTTTATGAAGACAGAGAGCTCCCAGTAGGGAGCAAGGGACTCTCAGTGGGGAAACTCCAGATTGTTTATGTGAGATGGGGACTGGTGGCTTTGGGGGGGTCACCCTGAAAAAGATAAACCATTAGCCATTGGCTGCTTCTGACTCGAAGCTCTGAGGGCATAGTGAGTGCCCCTTGAAGCCCGTCCCTGGAATCCGGGGTTTATTAGCAGTGAGTGCTGACTGCAGAGGCTTCAATGCACCTGCTGCCCTGTTGGCCCAGGAGATTGGGGGGGGGGGGCGAGGAGTAGTGAGTGAGTGGGTGAATTCCAAAAAACAGCCACACCAACCCCAAAGGAGAGACTCATTCAGAAGAAAATGAGAGCGGTATCTGCAAAGATTTGGGAGAAAGGTGAGGAGGGGCATTCCAGAATATGTAGACAGGCCACTAGCAGTCAAGACAAGGACTCTCACCTTGTTCTCAAAGCATTGAGCCTAGCTTCCTGAAGATTTGTTTGTATAAATCCTTCAGAATTGGGGGTTAACAGAATGTTGCTGTTGTCATTGGTTTTTCTTTTTAACTGAAGTATAATTGATGTACAACACTATGTTAATTTCTGCTGTTGTCGTTTTTAAATAAGCCGAAGTTATGTTTGGATGGCAGAAACGACTGAACTAAGGTTTTATTTTCATTTAAAAGCATATGCTTAGATAAGCCATGGGAAGACAGCTAGGTTGCAAGGATAATGGCTTTACACATTTTAACTCAAGCGTTTTACAAATTTTACTCAAAACAAACGGGAGAGGACGGACTACCTCCCTAATTTATCCTGGCTGTCTCTCTGCTGCCTCCTCCTCATCCTCTGTTGGTTCCAGCACGACTGGATTGAAAACCTGTGAGGTTTACCCTGCACTTCCCGCCTCCTCAGTCGGAGCCAGCTGCTCTCAGCCCTGCCCATCTGAACCACCTGTGGAGTCCACAAACTCACATGCCTGGTCTCCCCTCACACCTTTCCATCACCACCCCTTGGCAAAGGCTTGGGTATCTCTGTCTGAAAAAGCTTTCCAGGGCGGGTACACGCAGCCAAGGTTGACAATCCTAGAACCATTCATCAAATCCTGCTGATCTTCCCTGCCTGTCTCTCCAGTCCATCCTCGTGTGCTCTGTTTCCATTGCTCCTGATTTGGTTCTAGCCCTCATCACCCATCTGAATGACAGAAACAGGTTCCTAACTCATCTTTTTTGCTTTAAGTCAATCCTCCAAACTGCCACCAGATTTATTTTTCTAGAACACAAATCCCAACCTGTCATCCCTCCGCTTTAAATCCTCCAATGGCTCCGCTCCGAGTGAATGATGGAGCCTGTTTATTTCTTAGATGATGATGGAGAACAGCTGCTTCTTATCCTAGGCAGGCTTTCTCTTAGCTTAAAATGCTTTCTCTTTAACTTTTTATTTTAAAGTCATTTAAGACTCACAAGAAGTTGTAGCTACAGTTCAGAGTTCCTATGTATCCATCACTCAGCTTCCCCCTAATGAAAACATCTTACATAACCAGAGTATACGATAAAAAGCATGAAACAGATTTGGTACAAGCCTATTAACTACAGATGTTTGGATTTCACCAGTTTTTACATATACTCTTTGTGTGTGTAATACCGTGCCATTTTATCATGTGAGGTTAATTAAGACAGTGGCAAAAGAATCTCATTTTATATGTAGCAGTGGTGCTCAAGTCTGGTTGGATATTAGAAATTCCTAGGGGAATTTAAAAAGGACCCATGCTCTATACCATGCTTCAATCCAGCATTTCTCAGAGTTTAATATGTATACAACTCAGCTGGGGTGGAGCCTTGGTGGCATCGGCAGACCTAACAAAGTCCCAGATGCTGCTGCTGTTGCTGTCAGTATGTAGACCACGTTTTGAGTAGGCCACCCTGTTTTCAGACCAGTGGGATGAGAATTCCTGGGTGTGAGACCTAGGCATGGTATGTCTGAATTCCTCCAGGATTCTACCATGTAGTCAGTGCTGAAAACCATTGAGATATGTGATGGAATTCTAAGGCCATATCACCCTTGGAGATCACACCATCCCAATCTCTGTTTGAACCATTCAAGGTCATTTCAGTCTCCTCTGATGAGCCATTCAAATGCCAGACAACTCTTGGAGTTAAGAAATCCTTGCTTTTATATGATTTATATTCTTCTGAAATTTAAATGTACTCAGTGTGAATTCTAACCTACCTGGTGGCTTAAACAGTAAAGAAGCTGCCTGCAATGCAGGAGATGCAGGTTTGATCCCCAGGTCAGGAAGATCCCCTGGAGAAGGGAATGGCTACCCACTTCAGTACTGTTGCTTGGGAAATCCCATGGACAGAAGAGCCTGGCAGGCTACAGTCCATGGGGTCACAGAGTCTGACATGACTAAGCGACTACCACCACCAACAGTGTGAGCTCTCTCAACTTGCCTCTCACTCGCACTTTAATTTCTTCTTTATATTGGCCTGCCCAAAAATTTCGTGTGAGTTTTTCCATGAGATGTTATGGAAAAACCTGAACAAATGTTTTCACCAACCCGATACTTTTTGCCCATCTTAAGAAAAAGGGAGGAAGAGATTGTCCCTTTACTTTCATACCCAAATTCCAGACAACCTACCTCCAATTTACCACTTGGTCTCTTCATTCCCTTGTCAACTGGCCTCCAAGCCCATAGCTATTATGGCAGAGGCTCACTTTCTTCAGCACTTGACAAGACTTTCAGCTGCTGACCTTGAGTATCTTGCAGAGAAAATCCCAAGCCATCAAATGAAAATTATCCACAACTGGCTGCCACTGTATCTCTAAAAATACCCACATCCATCCGTTTCTCTCCTCCCCTCATGTGAAAATCAAGGCCATGACCTTCCCTCTAAGAACAATTATTTCCATTGGCTTCTGGCTTTCCTTTCCTTCTTCATCTCTTCTTCTCCTGTGTCCTCAAGCTTTTTCTACTAGTTCTTTCCCATGAGCTTTGAAATGTGCTTGTCTTTTCCCATATTAAAAAAGCCTCATTGACCCCACTCCCCTTCCAACTCTTGCCATTGCTCTCCTTTAAAAAGCTCTTTACACTTGCTGTCTCTTACTGCACTTGAAAGAGTGATTCATGCTTGCTAACTTCATTTCCTCACCTCCTACTCACTTCTCAAACCACTCCATTCTGGACTCTGTCCCAGCACTCTACCAAAGTCCACGACGACTTCAAAGCAGGTAAATCCAATGACAACTTTTCACTCCTCATTTTCCTAAACTCTCAGCAGATATACACAGTGAAGTCAATCATGCAGAGCTTAAATAGTATTTTCAACATACTTAAGATGGTTAAGCATTTTGAGGTTTTCATGTGAATCCAGTAGGCCCCATTAAGGCATGGGGTTGGTTTCCTCACTGCTATATCCTTGACTATGTACCTGACAGACAAAGGTTCTCAATATGTGTGGTTTGACCAAAACCCTCCTTCTCAGCTATGACGAATTCCACGGTACAACTTTATCCTCTCCTCCTACCTCTCAACCTGGCTTTCCAGTATCTACCTAACTGAAAATATACCTTGTAAATTTAATATTACTCAAGATTCTATCTCTAGCACTTCTGATATTGTCACCTTCATAAACTCTTCTTGGGCAGTGAGTTCCATCTCACAGTTTGGCTTGTCATCTTTATGCTGACCAATCCCCAGTTCACATCAATACTTCCCCTCTCTTCCAAACTCCTGATCTGAATTTCCATCTGCCTTCTAAAGATTTGCAAATACATATTACAGCGATATTTCAACTGGCATATATCCAACAGCTGAATCTTTTCCTGCAAATTTTTTCATCTGTTTCCTGTTATGGTTAACATCCTTCTCCTCTTTCTCCTTAGCCAGGTATGAAACTTCTAACCCGACATTATCCTTTTCCCTTTGTTTATACACCCTGATGCTGGGAAAGATTGAGGGCAGGAGGAGAAGGGAGTGACAGAGGATGAGATGGTTGGATGGCATCATTAACTCAATGGACATGAGTTCGAGCAAACTCCAAGAGATAGTGAAGGACAGGGAAGCCTGGCATGCTACAGTCTATGGGGTTGCAAAGAGTTGGACACGACTTAGCAACTGAACAACAACAACAACAATACACAGATCCAGTGAATGTCAAATCCTGTTGATTCCATTTCCCTATTTTGGGGATGGTATTTTCAGTCTATATTCAGAAGCACATTAGTTCCTTGGGATATTAATAAGGGTCACCAAAAAAGCAAAAAGTATCCATGACCAAAACAAATTTCAGAAATGCTGAACTGGGTAGAGTTAAATAGATTTCTTTACAAAGGAACTTTTAAAAGCTTTTGATATGCTAATGTGCATTCAATATGGCCATCTGATATAGGCTACTACATGCATTGTCTCCCAAAGTTATTTGGTCACAGAACCCAATTTTTTTTTGCAGTATCACAGAAAATTTTACTAAACACATTTTGGAAAATGGTGGTCTAATCTAGCCCCATTTTTCTCCTTCTGCAGCTATTCTACTCAAAGCCTCTTACAAACTTACATTAAGTCTCATGGGTGGAGGAGCAGATGGCCCCCTCTCTAACATCTTGCCTCTCCAACTTAACCTCTATACTTCTGTAAGAACTATCCTTATAAAATTTGGGTCATGACTCTCCCCAGAGTATTAGACATCCTGGCCCTTACTTCTGTCACAGTCACCCATATCCTTACTGATTTTCTGCCTGCTTGCTCTGCCAGTTACCAACAGAGGAATGTTGAAGTCTCTAGCTATAACACTGGATTTGTCTGTTTCTCCTCTTAGTTCTTCCCTCACGTATTTTAATACTGTTTTTAAAGTGTATATATGTTTAGGGTTGTTATGTCTTCTTGGAGAATTAATCTCTTTATCATTATGTAATGCCCCTCTTTATTCCTGATAATTTTCCTTGTTCTGAAGTCAGCTGTACCTGACATTAATACAGCTACTCTAGCTTTCTTTTGATTAGTGTTAGCAAGATACATACAAATTTCTCTATCCCTTCATTTTTAACCCGAGTCTTTATATTTAAAGTAGGTTCCTTGTAGACAGCACTGAATTGGGTCTTGTTTTCTCTTGATCCACTCAGATCCACTGCCTTTTAATTGGTATATTTATACCATTCATGTTTAAAATAGTTATTGATATGGTTGGATTAATATCTACCATAGTTGTAACTATTCTCTATTTATTGCATTTGTTCATTATTTTTTCCCCTTTACTTTTTTACCTTTGGTTTTAATATATGATTAAAATAGAATGATTCTTTTTTGGGCTGTATTGAGTGTTCTGATGATAGCCAATCAAAGCCAATCTTCGTTTTTGTTACACTTTTGATTTCTAGCATTTCCTTTTGATTCATCTAGAGGGTTTCCATCTCTCTGCTTACAGCATCTATCTGTTATTGATGTTGTCTCCTTTTTCCATTAAAGTTCATGATATATTGTAGTTAAATTTCTTGTCTGATAACGCTAACATCTGTATTATATCTGAGTATAGTTTTGATGCTTCGTCTCTTCAGACTATATTTTTTTCTTTTTTGCATGTCTTGTAATTTTTTCCCAAAGCTGGACATGTTGTATCAGTTAGTGGGAAATGAGGTAAATAGAGTTTTATAGTAAAGACTTACGCTATTCTAAGAGGTTGGATGTATTTAATGTTTCTTGTGGCTCTAGGTGCCAGGAGTTTCAAATTTCTCTGTTGTTATTCTTTTCGTCTCTTCTCTTAACTCTGTCTTACCGAAGTACTCCTTCTCTGAGAGAATCTATGTCTTGCAGCTCTTCACCTGTAACTCACTGTTATTATACTGGAGCCCTGTTGCTGTGGTGGTAAGGTGTTGGAAGGGAAATGCTTTGTAATCTTTTGAAGAAATCTCAGTCTTTAAGTGGGCCTTGCCCTGGGGCTATGGCCTTCACAGCTATTTCTCCAGTGGTATAGTTTTCTTCCCTTGCCTTCTACTCCTTTTCCTGGCTGCAGCATCTACTCTATTTCCTTAAATTCCTGACACCTGTGAACTCCCCATCTTCAACTTATCTGAGACAGAAAAGCTACAGGGGCTTCTGTGGGAAGGAGAAACTTAGGATAAAGTTTTAGAATTGTGCTCTGGCAAAGTCCTCTTCCCTAGAGTGTAGCCCTTTGTTATGGAGAAGACAGGGTGAATTTCAGGAGGATGACTTCTCTTCCACTTCTTGCCAGATCTTTTCCTTGAGTATCTGGTGGGGTTTCTGGAGGGGAAGCTTAAGAAAGTATAAGCTCCCTCATCCCTCAGAGACTGCAACCCACTCTCCTGTTACTCCACCCTAAGGTTCGTGCACTTTGTCAAAATTACCATTTAAGTGTTTCTACCAGTGACATCTGTTCCACGTAAGCAGATTGTTTCTTTATCTCTATGGAAGTGACTGCCTCTGCAGATTTTGGGATGTCAGTTTGCCCCATGACCTCAGTTCTCCAATGTGCTCAAGAAAAATCATTTATTTTCAGATTGTCCAAAGTTTTCCTTTTGTAAGGATGGGGATGACAACTTCCAAGCTCTTTACATGTTGAAACTGAAAGCTTCAGCTTACTCTGCTGCTAACTGAAATATTATTTCCAGGCCATCCAACACAAGGAGCCATGCCTTACTTGTCTATTTCCTGGGGGCAGTGTGGGGTAGTTATTTTTTAATGATTCTTTCGAAGTCTTCTGGACTCCTCTGCTTGTTTGTTGGACTATGTGATGTATCAGTTTTTCATTGGTGAAAAGCAGCACTGTCAAGTAGAACTTTTCTGGTGATGAAAATGTTACCTGTTCTCTCTATTAGAGAAACATGGGGCTATTGAGCATTTGAAAAGTGGCTAGTGCAAGTGAGGAAATGAATTTCTCATTTTAGCTAATTTAGATTTAAATCAGATAGCACCACATGGCTAGTGGCTTCTGAATCGGACAGTGTAGGTCTAAGGCTTTAGAAGTGTAGATGATGGATGATCAGATATGCTATTTTAAAATTCTCCTTGGGTAATTCAAAGTAAAAACACAGACTAATGTAATATTACATCATCTGGGAGCATGAGGCCATGTCAACAAAGCTTCTTGTTAGTAAAAGGCAGTCACTGATGGTACAGGCACTTTTTATAAAAGGAGATGGGAATGTGGAATGTGTCAGCTGAGTGACTAAGGTGGTTAGTCGTCTCCCCTAGGAATCCCCAGGAGCTTGTATTCTTGCCCCAGACAAACACGTGTGCATTCAGTGCAGCTCCTGGGAGATGTGTGTGGCTTTAGGTATGCTGCACTTTACAGAGTTTGTTTACACATTGTGTCTCCTTCTCTCTTCCAACACCATGATGATGATATTGCCGATCCAGTTTTATGGGTGAGGAAATTAAGACCCCAGGGAGGATAAATGACTATCATGGACACTTTGATGGTTCATAGCATCAAACACAGAACTTCAGGGCTCTGAAACAATGCTAATTCTACTGTTCCAAAATCAGTACTCACTAACCTTAGCTCCAGCTCGACTTCACCTCTCTCTAACTGTACCTGACATCAGTCAGTTGTCAAAGCTGAACAGTAGCTTCCAGGGCCCTCCCCATGGACCCTTCACCTCTGGCAACCACAGAGCTGGGCCCTTGTCTCAGAAACACAGCATGTAGCTCCTATTTGTACCTGCTGTGGCTTCTGGTCTGATGTAAATTATGTTTCTGCAACAGCAAATGGCAGGTGGCCCTGTGTGGGAAGCTTCTGGAAGGAAGGAAGCTTTGGGAATCATACAGTGATGGTAGCAACACCATCCATACTGTATATGTGTGGAGTGGGGGCTCTCTCTCTCCCTCCTCTCTGAGCATCTTTTCTTCTACTCAGCCCCTTTCTCCTAAACTCCAACTCCTGGAGATAGACAGCAGGGGCAGGTCCCTCTATTCAATACGCATGTGTTAAACTGCCAGCTTCAAGGTTTAGGCTTAAACAGTATCCTTTGCATAATAGCTATGACAATATCACCCAGAATTAACGGCTAAACAAATAACTCTTTCACCCTGCTGTGTATGTTGTCCAGGTTTCAACTGAGAGAAAAATGGCATTTTTAGGTTTAGTCCTGGCAGCTAATTACTAGGATGCTTTATAGCAGTGGTTCTCAAATTGTGGTCCTTGGACCAGCAGGTACAGCATCACCTTGTGAACCTGTTTGAAATGCATGTTCTCAGGCCCCACTCTAGACTCAAAGAATTGGAAACTTGGAGGTGAAATCTGAAATCTCTATTTGGACAAGCCCTCCATGGGATATCCACTCAAGGTGAGGAACCACTGCTTCAGAGTATGGAGGCAATTAAATGGTACTAGTTAGTCAGGATACACAAAGGCTCTTCAGGTCCACCAATTCACTGATCTAGTCGGCATAGCTCTCAGACCAGCAGCAGCGCTGGGAGTGTGTTCAAAATGCACACAGGCCTATTGTCTCAGACCTACTGAATCAGAATATGAACATTAATAAAATTCCCAGGGAATTTGAAAGCATATTCAAATTTGAGAAGAATTGCTCATCTTCTCTTAACCTGAGGTTAGTTTCATTTGAAGAGTTTAGGTGTAGAGAATCAGGAAGGCTGAGACGTTTTCTTTGGTGGATTTGATTTTGATCCTAAATAATTGTAGATTTCTTTCCTAACCCTTTGAAAAGAAATTGTAGAAAAGGGAAGATGGGGAAATGCACTGACCTAAATGGCTAAAACCCGTAGTCAGCAAAATTTTCCATTTCACAGTTTCAAAGGTCTTCACAATTATCACTTTGCCTGGTTCTCCTGGTCTCTGGCCATTCTGACACACTCCTCCCTTTGAAGTGCTTGCAGATCTACTTATGTGAGCAAGATCCCAGGGAAGCACTGTAGTCATGTAAATTAAGTGAGAGGGGAGAGTTACTGACTCTCTTAACTATGTCTCGGGAGAATCCCTTTCTAGCATGCGGTCTGTGTAAAATAGTGAAGAGAACCTTGACACAGGACCCCTCAGCCTCCCAGAGCTTTTCATCCCAAAGATACTTCTGGACAGGAAGTGAATGCTTCCTTTTTATGCAAAGCCCTGGCAAGCGTGAAGAAGAGGTTCTGAGCCCTGAGAAACCACCTCAATGAGCTGGGATGCAATCTGCCCATCTCCATTGACAGGCTCTGCCCACCGGCGAACTTAGGAGCTGTATGCTCAGCATACGATGAATCCAGTCATGTGTAATGACTCAGATGGAGTCATTAAAGACCAACAAATTGCCAATCTGAGTATTCAGAATGTAGATTGAGCACCCATTATTGCCTCCTGGATCAAAGGAAAAAAATGCCTATGTGTATTTACTCAACAGGCAATAATGGCTCTGAAAGAGCTGGCATATATGCAGAAATAACAGCCATTTTCAAAGTAAATACGAATGATGGTAACACACTTACAGAAGGAAATGGTTACGCAGTGCCTTCACATATGTTATCGTGCCGCACCCTTCACCTTGAGCGGGTGTGCAGGATGCTGTTACACTCAGTGCAGATAGGAACCTGCTTCTCACGGAGGTTAGGCTACTTCCGCAAAGTCACAATCCTTAGGAGAAATGGGATTTGAGCTTGGCTTTCCAGCTCCAGTGCTTTGTTCACAACAGCCAGATCTGAGCCCTGTTCCTCAATGTTGTGCTCCACTGACCAGCAGCATCATCAGAGAGCTTGTCAGAAATGCCGAACAGCAGCTCCTACCCCAGGCTGATTCAGAATCTGTATTTTCACGAGATGCCCAGGTGATGTGTGGGCATAAAGCATCTAAGAGCAGCCAGTCTTTACTCAATATGACTACTTGCCTACATGCTATACCAAAACTAGAATAAAAACAGGAGACAACAATACAGAACCCAAAAAGTTAAGGTACTGAGCATCTGGAAAAAATTTTTTTGAGCACTTATGCTAGTTGTTTAGTAGAGATGCATTTTTATTGAGACAGTTATAAGAAACTGAGAAAGCCATGGTATTTGAGAAATTTGTGGAGCCCATGGAAGAATGGGCAAAGGAATCTCACCTTGAATGCTGAGAAATGAACAGTTCTAGTGAGATGGTTGGATAGTATCACTGACTCAATGGATGTGAATTTGAGCAAACTCTGGGAGATAGTGAAGGACAGGGAAGCCTGGTGTGCTGCAGTCCATGGTGTCACAGTCAGACATGCCTTAGCAACTGAACAAGTGTGTCTGTTAAACTTACCAGAGATGCACTGATTTTGTACCAGCATCATTTTTAAAGTTTATCTCTAAGAACAAATCTTTATGTTACCCTGGGCTCCCTCTTGAAAAATGAAAGGCTGAATGACATCACAACAGTGATCTCTTGAACTCTGATGCTAATAGCTGTGAAAACCACTTGTTCTTGATTTTAAAAAAAAAAATGTGTTTCATGTTTACATTTGAGTATGGGTTTGGCCAGTGGTTTTTGAGACTTCATTTTATGCAAGTAAGGATGTGTGTAGTGGAGAGCTGACTTTGAGGGTGTTTGCTGGGAACTGCAGAGTGCTCTGCCTTCCCAAATGGGAATGGACCCCTGGAGACCAAGGTCAAGTTTACACCTTGCCAAACTACTTGAACCAAAAGAGGTGTTCAGGGTTTGGGCTTGGTTTTTCTTTATATGAGTTTCTCCTCATATAAAGTAAGTGTCAGCAGATCCTGAGGCAGAATGGATGCTTATTGCTTATCATCAAGTTTGAAACCAAAATTTATCAAGGATGAGAAATAAAGACAGATCTGAAAAAATCACATGGTCATGCTATCTGGCAAAATTATATTTGAGCAAAATAAATGAATAGGGAAGGCCTATCACATTCTATACCCTATGAGCTGTCAAGCAGCAACAATTTATTAAGCACCTGCTGCACACTCCATATTATACTGGTTTCTAGGAGAGATTTGGGTGTATAAGACATGGTGCTACCCTTGAAGAGCTTTATGATGTTGCTTAAGAGAAAGTATCACATGACATTACAGCAAATTATATGAAAGAAAGTGAAAGTCACTCAGTCATGTCTGGCTCTTTGCGACCCCATGGACTATACAGTCCATGGAAGTCTCCAGGCCAGAATACTGGAGTGGGTAGCCTTTCCCTTCTCCAGGGAATCTTCCCAACCCAGGGATCGAACCCAGGTCTCCCACATTGCAGGCGGATTCTTTACCAGGTGAGCCACAAGGGAAGCCCAAGAATACTGGAGTGGGTAGCCTGTCCCTTCTCCAGGGGATCTTCCCGACCTAGGAATTGAACTGGGGTCTCCTGCATTGCAGACAGATTCTTTACCAACTGAGTTATCAGGGAAGCAAATTATATAATACTATCTAATTCAGCATTAAAGAATGTGGATACAACTGAAAGACAGATGGATTTAAGGGAAGGAGGGAGCCCTGAATTTGGGAAGGCCTATAAAGTAGGAGGCATGTAAGTCTGACCTCATGATAAGCAGTGAATGCATTTCTAGGGGAGAGAACAAGGCAGGTACATGTGTGAAGAAGGGGACTGTGGGAGGGGAAGAGGGGCTGGACACTGGCCACTCAAGTGTGGGGGCCTGCCTTATAAAACCACACATCCGGGTAGTGTCCAGGTCCAGCCTGGAATCCTCTTTACCACCATCCAGTGGCAAAACTGAAAATGGCAGTTACCTATCAAAATTCAGGAATAAGTGAACAGCTATGCTAGATGATTCTTGCCCAGAAGCGAGGAACACCCCTTAGCAATGCAGGCCCTACACTCCTAGCTGTCTGTCTCTAGATGGGTGGAGATGCTCTCGGAGTCCCACCCACATTCTCTCCTCTCACTCACCTCTACAGGTCAAGGCCACTCACGGGAACGTCTGCAGCTCTTTGCCTGTGCCTTGGTTAAAGCGTCTGCCTGCAATGCGGGAGATCTGGGTTCGACCCCTGGGTCGAGAAGATCCCCTGGAGAAGGAAATGGCAACCCACTCCAGTATTCTTGCCTGGAGAATCCCATGGACAGAGGAGCCTGGTGGGCTACAGCCCATGGGGTCGCAAAGAGTCGGACATGACTGAGCGACTTCACTTTCACTTTCGTTTCATTTTCATAAAAGAGCAACCACAAAAACAATTCTGATTACAGGGACACATGTGGCATCTCGGATTGCTAGAGACTATTTCATGTCCCAGATCAACTAATGGTTGCTGGAGACGTGGCAGGGGATGGGGGGGTGGTGGTTAACAGCCAGGTCCTTTACCCATAGCTGGGCTAAGTTGGACAGAAGTTATCCAGCATCATCCAAAGTTCCCCAGTGAGGCTGGGCGCCAGGTGCTCACAGAGGATGCTTGTTTGAGAACACTCCCTTGACTGTTTCCCGCTACTCTCTACTTCACGTCCTCACTTCTTTGCCGATGTTTTGGGATATCACATCCCAAGGCGGCACTCCAGTCCTCACCTTGACTGTATCTGAAGCCCACAAGGTAAACCTAAAGTAGAAGACCTAACAAAGAGGCTCATTCAAAATACCCAAAACAATTTTCTCAGGAGGACTTCTTAGAGAGCACGAAGATAAAAATAGCTTCTCTGCTCTCTCACTGCCTTCTTTTGTTCAAAATATGACTTCTGGAGTCAAAGGTATGACATATTATTCAGGGCTTCCCATATGAAATAACAACTGGTGTTGATTTCCTTTTTTTTTTTTTTTTGTCTTTTAAAGGTTAGAGATTACTCACCTCCCCTGCTGGTCATTAAATCAGTCTGGCAGGATTCCTCGGAAGTTCTGTGGCCTTCCGGGCATGTGGCGGCAGCACAGGCAGGGCTGCAGACAGGCCTGCTTGCTGTGATGTGCTAGCAAGCAGGTGACTTCAAAGGTCTGCTTCAAGCCTATCTCAGGTATCACTTGGGGCTCACACTGAGCCCCAAAGTCAGGTACCAGATGGTGTATACCACAGAGTCACAGCTGATTAGATCCCCAAGCTCGTGTGCCAGGGATGCTGCAACCTCTCAGGCAGGAAGCAAATAACTTCTGTTAGCTTTCTTCTCCTTCTCTTAGTTATTATCACAGGAAGTCACCGGCTAAATGCTCAGCTGCTGTAGTAGGGTTGTAAGTCTGGTGAATCCTGAGAGGTTCAGTCTTTGTGTTGGTTAAAAAAAAAAAAAGCCTCCTTCTCTAACTCTAATGTGGCATCTGTCAAGTTACTCTGAGCCATTAAAAAGGTGGGCTTCCTCTCACATGACAGCTTTATATTTAAATTCCAGTTTAAATTAGCAGTTTACCCAAAGTTTGGCCCCAATGCTTATCTACACAGGAGAGTAAAAGATGGCACCTCAAATCTAAATGAGAGAAACAGGGTGGGCACTGGAGGATGCTACTGACACACATGACATGTGCTTAGAAGTCAGACAACCCTAGAATGACACTGAACTTGGATTTTTCGGATGCACCTTCTATGAAATGCAAGGAGAATGAAACGAGATCTCATCCTCCCCTTACTTTGCTCCTGGTGCAGCCGACATACACACACGCCACTCTTTCAGGCCTGGCCTCAGTCTTCTCTAAGAGTATCTGCCACTTGGGTCACTCATTGAAGGCACTTGGGCTACCCAAAGCATCATAGTACCTGTCACCAGACAAAGCACCCTGAGATTCTAAGAGCACATTCCAGCATCAGTGGAGGTGACCTTTAAGGTGCCTTCCAAACCCAAGGGTCTTCCATCTCTGTCCTCTGGATACAAGCCCTTCCTTTGTCACTTAATGTTCAGCAAAGCAAAGCAGCTAGGCCAGGCAATAAAGTGCTGCCTTCTGCCTCCTCAGCAGGTCACTGCTCACAGTGGGAGCTTACATACCATCAGGAGAAGCCGGGCCTAGTGGGTGACGGCCAGGATTGGGGGCCAGGCCTGCCAGTAATAGACACTCTGACCAGTCTCAAGGCCAGCTTTACCATTCAGGCAGTTAGACTGTATTCAGTTTCCTGGGTTCCTCTGGAGTGGGATTTGGACCATAAAGGACAGAGCTGTACGAGAGCAAGACAGCTGTCTCTTGGGGAATGTTACACTGGCAAATCTGGTCTTTGCCTCACCACCCATACGAGCATGTCCTCAGAGGTTGTACTATTTGTCCCCAGTCAAACTTCTATAAAATTTTTGGATGTGAACTTCTCTTTGGCATTTTTTCATTTTACATAATCAATGCACATGAAAAAAATCCTGACAGAACAAAAGAAATATACAAATGAACCCTTTCAGGCGGGACTTGGGACCAAATCATTCTTTGCTGTGGGAAGTGGCGGGGGGCTATTCTGCACTCAGAGGATGTTTAACAGCATCCATGACCTCCACCCACTAAACGCCGGGAGCAAGTCACCCCCAGATGTGAGCTAAAATGTCTCTAACCATTGCTAAATGTCCCCTGCAGGGCACAGTCCCCCCTGGTTCAGAACCACTGCCTTAGAGATGATTTAACAGCATTAACTTCTCAAATCGTTCCAGTCAGGGAGGTTTGGAATACGGTATAGAAGGTTTGGAATACAGTAGAGGAACTTCTTTATGTAAATATTATGAGCAAATATTTTAGGCTTTGAGAGACATGGGCTATCTCTGTCTCATATTATTCTTTGTTTTTGTTACAATTTTTTAAAAATGTAAAAATGCCTAAGCTCAAAAAAAAGGCTGGCATTTGCCGATCCTTAGACTGGAGAGAAAGAAATGATGGCGCTTCCTGTAATGATTGAAAGTGCTGAGACAGTATTTGGAAAAACTGAGATCTTGATCCAGCTACCAGGTCTCTGTGACCCTGAGCTAGCAGTTGTGCTGCCCTTCGTGGAAAGCTTGAGTTAAAGAGTTCCAACTTAAATTCTATTAATCTCATTTCGCAACTTTTTTTCTCCTTAGTACATTTAAACATAAAAAGTTTGTATAACATAGAAACTTGATATTTGAACAAAATAAGATTCCCCAGTAAAAGAAAAAATGTCTGTAGAGTGAGTACGTGACCTCCCCTTGGTTTGGAGTCAAACAGCCTATGAGGTTCTTCTGAAGAAGGGGACAAGATGTGAAGGAGATGCCCCTACCCAATCTCAAAATTGAGATGGGTTTTGATATGACTACAGAGGTGATCTTGGAAAAAGAGAAAGGAAGAATGGAAGGAAGGATGGTATCTTGGAAGAAGAAAAGCCTTAGAAGCTGCCTGTAAAGTTGTAAACATAAAAATGTCATTTTGAAAATACCTTTCAGAGTAGTTCTGGTGGCATTTTCTTTGCCCATCACGTAAACATCTGAACAGATGGGGGCAGATCCCTTAGACAGTTACTGAAGGTCTGTCATGTGGTGGGGACTGTGTTAGTGAGCACTGGGGTTCAATCCACCCCGACCTGGCCTGTGGACAGCACTCAAACAGGAAATCGTGGTTCAATCATCCAGAGATTTTTCCCCTAAAATATTCTCTCTTTGTATATTGCTAATGATAAATGTATTACTTTGGGCATGTGGACTTTCTATTAGTGGATTTCCATTGACACGGGGCAGCATCAGTCAAGAGAATGTCCTTATGATTCTACTGTCGCTGTTAGATGGCGATGAGATTTTGATCGAATATATTTGGATACCAGAAATGTACATTTTAAATCACTCAAGGAGTTTATTATATGATAGTGAGAAGAGCAGTGGGCTGGGAGTCAAAATCCTGGGTCACAGTCCTGGTTCTGTCCTTGGTTTTTTATTTTTTCTATAGTATGTCAGTTAATTTCTAAGGAGCAGTTTTCTCAACTGTATAAGGGAACCACACCATTTTTCCTGCCTGCCTACCCTTTGGTGTTTGCTGTATTTAAATGTATTACAGGTTTATAACTAAGCTGTTATAAAGGTGATATCATTACTAGAAGGAGTAAGCTGAACTGGTTCTTTACACAGATGATCCTGGAAGAAATCAAGTACTGTCGTAGTTACAGCCAGATCAGTTATCAACTAGGTCTTGCTCACACTTCACTTTAGGTGATCAGAAAGAAGCATGTCCATATAAGCCCGTGAGGCACTACTCTGAAACTTGCTCTGAGATGAACATCCTGGATTTTCTGTTAAGATATAATAATGAGCTAAATTTATTCTCCTAGCAAAAATGAAGACTTTTGAAGATCAACATGTATTTAAAAGGGTTCAAAAATTAATGGCTGGCTTCTTACCAGCATTATCAGGCCCCACCTACTTTCACCCCAAATTACATCTTTGCTTTGTAGCCTTCAGAGGAAACCGTTGCTAGGGAGAATCCCTCTTCTTGTAGTTTGTGATCAGATTCTATACTGCAGAGGTCAGTGTATGGCAGTCATGTCACTTGCACGAATTTGAGAAAGCTCCTCCAAGGCAGATGAGCTGAGTTTGCAAATGTGGATTATTTTTTTTTCTGTGATACTCCCAATTATATTGGGTTGGCCAAAAAGTTCATTTGGGTTTTCTTGTAGCAGCATGCTGAAAACCCAAATGAACTTTTGGGCCAGCCCAATATTTAAAACAACACCAAAACACCAAAGTGAACGGGTGTTCACTTTTTGTCATCATCCCTTCCTCAGTCTGTTTTGGATCAGAAAGTAGCTGGACTAATATTCCAAGCCGGCTCGCCTTCATTGCATAGGTACACCCCCAGAGCCTGAGGAGGAGTAAATGACACAACCCTGGGAGCTACTTCTTCAGTTTTGTCATGGAGCCTGAGAAAGCCTCAAAGCCTGGTTCTGCTTTGTCCACTTCACTTCCCCTGTGATGTGATAAAACAGGCAGGGGCGGGCTGGTGTTGTGTACAATGTTAAGCGTCAGGTCTCCTTGATGCCAGCAACAAAGTATCAGAGAAACACCAGAAAGGGTAGAAAACCGTGACTCTCACTCCTAACACCTTTTGTAAAGGACTAATCTATCATGTCTCTCATAGAAAAAGAGTGGAAGAAAGTCAGTGCTTGTTCCTACACTTTTCATTACCATGACTACCAAGGGTCCATTTTTCTGGTCCCCAGCTCCACACCTACCACATAGAGAGGTTGGATATAAGAAGAAAACAATGAGTATATAAAATTGAAGGCAATTCCCTCAGTTGCCCGAGTCTGGGTTTTCATAAGCTCTGTGAATTCATTTTCACCAGAGAGCCATCAGCTAGAAATGAGTTTTCACCACTATTCTACTTGGATTGATCTTCCCCAGAAACCTAGAGCATGAAAAAACACCCAATTTCTTAAAACAATTCACTCACAAGACCGCAGTCCTTTAAAGTTGCCCTTTAGGTATGAAGCAAAGCCAGCCTCCCGTCTCTCCACTCCCAACTTTCTCGTCTAATACGGTTTTCTGTCCTGAACAGATCAAAATCAAATCCGAGAGAAACAATCCAGTTGAAAAGAGATCTGACGTGCCTGTTGATGTCTCATTAACCTTGAGAGTCAGTGTAACTGGTGACTGCCCATCACAGTTGCGTGACGGATTGTTAGGGGAAATGAACAGCCAGTGGAACCATCACCTCAAAAAATAAAATAAAAACAAAGAGAAACATCATTTAAATAGATCATATATCAAAAAATGGAGCAGTTTTCTAACTGTCAGGACTGGCTAAAGTATAGTTTCCTTAAGCCTATGGTGAAATTATTACATATTTTCTGGGAAAAGCATTTGTAGCAGTATTTATGTGTGTGTCAAAATACATTAACTGAAGCATGGGGGGGGAACACTTTGATGTTGCGAGTGTAATCATCAGAAAAGCAAACAACTCAGGATTGATGTTACTAAGGTTCTGTGATGAGTATGTGTGATGATGTGTGTGTTGTTAAAAATATCACGAGCCACCCAATGTGGGAAGGTCCTAATTCCATTGAGTCTCTACTCAGATTCCCCTCATTACTAATTACTGATGTCAACAAATAGACGGTGGAAAATTATAGAGGAAAAAGAGCTTGTCTCTAGGGGGTTACCTGCAGAGGGAAAGAGAAGGAAAGAGTTCCCCGGGCTCACTGGCTGACTCCCAGTGGGAGAAGTAGATTAGAAATCTACCCAGCCTCCAGTCCTAGATCTGGACCCACACAAGACCAGCACCTTCCACCCCTCCACCCCAGGGTTCCAGCAGGACTGGTTCCTGTGTGCCCTCCCCAGAGGAGGACCTTCAGTAAACAAGACCCAGAATCCCCACCAGGACTGGGATGGAACATTCTAACCTATCTTGGCTTTTCTTTCCTAAGGTCTTCACTTTTCCATCTCTCTAGTCCTCACTCTTCTGCTTTTCTTGGGAACTTCCTGAAAGTTATCACCACTGACCTCACTTTTTACACCAAATCCTCACCTAGGGCTGTGGCACAGCCTGTTTCTCCCAGTGTCACCCTTTAAGCAGCTGCTCGGACTACTGTGCTCTTGTCGTGGCCACGCAGCCTGGCTTCTGTCCTTACTCTCTTGCTCTGACTCTCACCCTCACCCCCAAACGCACCCACATACAAGTGGATCAGTGAACCACCCCCCCACCCCTTCCCAGAGAACTTTTTGCATCTTGAAGGAGGAGAGCTACTGTGAAATGTGAACCGACTGAGAATTACAAACATCATTTCCCACTCCGGAAAACAGACATGGCCACCTTGCCCGGGGAAGAGGGGAAGAGGGCAGCCCCTGCTTTCCGGGAACACACTTCTTTACCTTCCCGCTTCACATTCCTCGGCCCACCCGCAGCCCCTCGGAGCAGCCTTTTCCAAAACACTCCACTACCTGACTGGAGCAATGAAGAAGAAACGAGGACAGGGGAGCAGGCTCTCTGAATCCGCCCCCCGCCCCTCTTCCAGAGAGTATTTTGTTTTCAAGTAGCAGGACTTTCTAGAATGTCTTCTCTAGTTGGGCTCCTTCTGGCCCAGTTACCCCACAGCCTCCCCGCCCCCAAGACCACTGCATCCAAAACAAGCGCACCGATCACAGCACGGTGGCCGCCGCCGCCCCAACTGTTGCAGCGACTGCTGGGGTGGCGGCGACGGCGGCCAGGGCCGGGCCGGGCCCGGACACTACCCGTCCGGGAGGCTGGGAGGCTCCGGGCGGCCTTCGAGGGGCGCGCGGTGCAGCAGAGCCCCTGCGGCAGTCGCCTGGGATGGGAGAGGCGGCGCTCTCAGCCCGGACCCCTGCGCACAGCCAGCCCCACCGCGGCAGCGGCGCCGGCAGAGGCTGCCCGCGCCTGCCCCCCTCTCACCTTTAAGATCAGGTCGGTGTGATGCTGGTCCAGCATGTTGGCTTTCTGGAAGGAGGTGACGATGACCCGGCCGTAGCGCCCAGGGGTCTGCAGGTCCGAGTACAGCCGGTGCTTGGAGCGGTTGACCGGGAAGAGGCTGTTGACGAGGTTGCGCTCGATCTTGGCGAGGCTGTGCTGGGGCGCCAGCAGGTGCTCCACGCTCTCCTCGACCTGGTAGCGGCTGAAGCTGGCGCCGAGCAGGATGGAGATGAGCACCGGCGCCGAGGCGAAGAAGACAGGGTGACTGGCAATGAAGTGGCCGAGCCGGGAGAAACACGTCCTCAAGCCCCTGTGTAGAACCTGCCGCAGCATCCTAGAGCAGAGCGGGCGCGGGAGGAGGGCGAGGCGCACGCTCGGCGCGGGCTCGGGCGGCGGCGGCGGCGGCGGCGGCGGTGGTGGCGCCCGCGGCGGCGACGGCGGCGGCGGCGGCGGCGACGGAGGCGAGACCCGGTGCTCTCCCGGAGCCGCGGCACCACCATCGGGGAGTCCCGCGCCGCGCCTCGGGAGGGTCCCCTCGGGCCGGAGACACGCCCTCCTGCCCGCGGCCGCGCCCGCCCGGAGAGCCCCCCAGCTTGGCGGCCTCCGCGCCGCCCCCACCCCGCCCTACCCCGTGCGCCCTCCCCACCCCCCGCCGCCTCCCCGCCCGAGGGGCTCCGCGCGGCGGGGCAGCGTCCCGGCTCAGCGCGGGAGGGGCCCGGGGCGGCCCCCGCGGCGCGTCATGACCCCACTCACCCGACCCCCGAAGCCAACGACGGGGTGGCGCGGGGAGCGGCGGCGGCGCTATCGCGGGGAGACTCTGCGCGCCAGCCTAGGAACACGAGGACGGAGAATTCCAGGCTACACCCAGTCCCCTCCCCTCCCAGCACTCCCCTCCCCTGGCCCGGCCCGCCGCGCGCGCCCTCCCCTCCCCTGTCCTCCTCCGGGGAGACCCAGAGACGAATAAAGAAATGGCCCCGATTTTCCAAACAAAAAGTAAAGAGTTGTCCCTGGGGGCGTCGGGCAGACGGGCTTAGAGCCGAATCCCCCCCAGAGGCGAAAAGGAGGAGGCTGAAGACTGCGTGCGCCCCGGCTCTCGCCAGGCTCAGGTGGTGGCGCGCACTGGCTGGTGCGGAGAGGGGGTGGGGAGCGAAGACGCTCGAACGTGGAAATCACGCCTCCTCTCAAGTAAGAGCCATTTAAAATATCCCCAACACTGCAGCTTCCGCGGGACCAGAGTCCGCTTGTGCGTCTGGGACACGTCCACTCCGAAGGCGCCTGTAGAGAGTCTCCTCGTTCTCCATGAGGGTCTCTCCAGAGTGGGTTAGACAGTTCTGCTGTGCGCCCCTCAACCTCCCCACCCCGACCCCCGTAATAAAAGTGGCTGATAATGGTATTCAGTCCGTGGAGCCGCCGGTCTCCAGGGCTCTGGTGCTGCCGGACTCCCGCCTCTCCGCACTGCCTCCTCCTCTCTTTGTCGTCACTGGCGGGTCTGGGGGACCTGGCGGGGCTGGAGCGGGCGCCCCTGCGGGCGTAGAGTGTTTGTGAACAGCTGGTCAGGGAGTCGGTAGCGTTACTTCCCTTCTCTCCTCCACCCTGCCCTCTCCTCCTCAAATGCGAGAGTGTGGGAGTGGGGAACACCTTATCTCAGACCTGGAGAGCTCTGGTCTCCGAGAGTGCCGAGCCGCAGGGGGCGCGGGGGAACTCGGGGCGGGGGGGGGGCGCTGACAGCTCGGCAAAGTTGGGCGTGTGCTTGTGCGCGCCAGGCGTGAGCTAGCAGGCGGCCACGGTGGTTCCCCTCGCACACCCCCTCCAGAGAATTCCCCGAGAAGGCGGGCGCCGGCTTTGGGCCCGGGATAGACCTGCGGCGGCGGCGGGAACGGCCACGCACAGGTACAATTTAGCGCGGTTTGTTGCGCGCTCCAAGCCGCGGGATCCATCCATTGCCACGCAGACCGAGCGGAACCTCGGAGTCTGGGCCACTGAGGCGCTCTGTCCAGCTAGGGGGGTGGGGACCGGGGCGCGGAGAGGGGTCCCCGGGCTTCGCGCTCTGAGCGCTCGGTCTTCTCATCCCACGCCTCCAGCCTTTCCCGCTTGGCCTCTTGGTGCCAAGGGTCTAACGAAAGGCGGCGGTGACAGGAGGCGCGGTCCCTGGAGTGTGGCCCGCACTACTGAGCATGGACATGCATATTAATCAAAGCTGAAGGAAGACGGGATAGGGAGAGGAGGACGAGGAAGAGGAAGAAGCCGGAGAGAGAGAGAGGAGAAAGAAGAGAGGGACAGGGGAACGGATGGGAGAACGCGACTGTGGGAGGTATTTCCCTAACGTTCCCATCGCAGATTCCCCAATGCCTAGCGGCCCTCTACTTCTCCAACTGAACTTGGGAACTTGCACGTTAGAAACAGGAAGTCGTGGGCCGGGAAATCCTCCTTTTTTTGGTTCCTCTCCTCCCTTCCCCCACTCCAGACCCTCCATCCTATATTCCCTCAGCAACACCTGCAGCGTCCGGGCTGCCTACCCCGGGGGCGCACCGGCTCAGCTCAGCCTGCGCTCCCGGGGTCCTCCTGCCTAGCCGGACTCCCGTCCACTTTCTCAGCTTAGCCTCACTCTTCCCCACACCGCTCTCTGTTTCCAAAGGCTTCCTCTGGTTCATCGCTCTCGATTTCCGAAGGTTCCCTCTGGCAGCTTCCAGCTGACATCGCCCCCCGCCCCCTTCAACCCCGAACTGCCATTCCCGGGAGGGGCTAGAAATTCCCCTGCAACACTCTACTTGTGCCCTTCCCCCATCATCTTAATTTCTGCCCGCGGAGACGCGGCGGCTCTGCAGCGCTTTGCTGATTCACGATGATCGCGGAGGGAAAAGCCTCATTGACTTGTGCCCCTGCAAGCGGCGACTCGAGCGCGAGCGGCTGCGAGGGCACACGTTTTGGGAAACCACCCACCATTGCGCAGCCGAGGTGCTAAATGGCAGGGAGGCTGCCTCTCGTGGCTCTCGGCCGGGGCAGACGGAAAGAAGGAAAGGGCCGGGGGAGTGGGGTGGAGGGGGGGGGGGCGGTGCGATGGCAGCGGGAATGACTGCGAGCCCAGTTCTTTGCGGCCAAGCCAGTGGCAGCTGGTGGGTGGGCACCTCTCAGGAGGCCTGAAGTCGGTCTCTGCGCGGGGAGCAAACAAAGATGTTTCGTGTGCTCTGCCGCCAGCGCAGTGAGAGAAGGGAAAGCAGCCGACAGGTCTGATCGGGAGCCTTTAACATTTCCACAAAGCTCTTTTCATTCTGAAGTCTTTGTCCCTCCCAATGGTTCCCGCCTAACCTCGGTTCACTGCCCTCCCTAGAATTTTCAGCCCTTTCATGTAAGCCCTCACGCAGGCTGCAGTGCTGGTGTCCCGCTCTCAGTGCCTGGGCTGCGTCCTAGAGCGAGACAAACTCAGCAGAGCTCACCTGACGAGTAGGAGTGTTGTTCTCCCACCAGGAAAGGGTCTTTCGTTGGAGACCAAGGTATTTGGTTCTAGTCCTCCCAATTCAATTCCTAATTGTTCTTCTGTATATGGGGCATGTTGGGGGACTTCCACTCTCCCGGCTTTAATTCAGAGACACGGAATGGCCCCAGAGTGGGTCTTCCTGCCACTTTTTAATGCGGGAAATCCAGTTAATATGATCTAAACTGAGTTGGAGTAATTGAGTTGGAGTAAGAGAGAGAGAGAAAGCGCGTGTGCAGAGAGGGCGTTGCCTCCTCCCCATTTGATGTCTTCTCTTTTGATTCAGACATTCAGGGGAGCTTTGACAGCACCCAAGACTTGGGTTTGCATTAGGACGGTGACCTTGGCTTGGGTACAGAGCTTCCATAAGTACATTCGTAAATTATTCCTTTTTCTGATTGAAAATGAATACATATTAATTGTAGATAATATAGAAAATAAGGACAAGAAAGAGAAGAGAAAAAGGCACCTGTATCCCTGTACTCCCATTGTCTTTGAAAGGTAATCTCTGCTCATAATTTATTGTACACATAGACAGTAATCTCTACAATAGGTAGAGGTTGAGGCTGTTGGTCTATAGCCGCTAAGTTGAATTCTTGCTCTATTGCTTATGTTGGGTAGTAACTTAACCTCTTTATGCCACACTTTTCACTTCTGGAAAATGGGAATATTGGTTGTACTTACTCCATAGAGTTGCTGTGAAGATTAAATAGGTTAAAGATGTAGGGCACTTAACACTGTGCTGCTGCTGCTAAGTCACTTCAGTTGTGTCTGACTCTGTGTGACCCCATAGACGGCAGCCCACCAGGCTCCTCTGTCCATGGGACACTGTGCTGGAGTATCACAAACAGTAAATGATATTTGTTACATTCTAGTCTTTTCTGACTGAATATGTTCAGTTCAGTTCAGTTGCTCAGTCGTGTCCGACTCTTTGCGACCCCATGAATCGCAGTACGCCAGGCCTCCCTGTCCATCACCAACTCCCGGAGTTCACTCAGACTCACGTCCATCGAGTCCGTGATGCCATCCAGACATCTCATCCTCTGTTGTCCCCTTCTCCTCCTGCCCCCAATCCCTCCCAGCATCAGAATCTTTTCCAATGAGTCCACTCTTTGCATGAGGTGGCCAAAGTACTAGAGTTTCAGCTTTAGCATCATTCCTTCCAAAGAAATCCCAGAGCTGATCTCCTTCAGAATGGACTGGTTGGATCTCCTTGCAGTCCAAGGGACTCTCAAGAGTCTTCTCCAACACCACAGTTCCAAAGCATCAGTTCTTCAGCGCTCAGCTTTCTTCACAGTCCAACTCTCACATCCATACATGACTACTGGAAAAACCATAGCCTTGACTAGACGGACCTTTGTTGGCAAAGTAATGTCTCTGCTTTTGAATATGCTATCTAGGTTGGTCATAACTTTTCTTCCAAGGAGGAAGCATCTTTTATTTCATGGCTGCAGTCACCATCTGCAGTGATTTTGCAGCCCAAAAAAATAAAGTCTGACACTGTTTCCACTGTTTTCCCATCTATTTGCCATGAAGTGATGGGAACTGGATGCCATGATCTTCATTTTCTGAATGTTGAGCTTTAAGCCAACTTTTTCACTCTCCTCTTTCACTTTCATCAAGAGGCTTTTTAGTTCCTCTTCACTTTCTGCCATAAGGGTGGTGTCATCTGCATATCTGAGGTGATTGATATTTCTCCCAGCAATCTTGATTCCAGCTTGTGCTTCTTCCAGCCCAGCGTTTCTCATGATGTACTCTGCATAGAAGTTAAATAAGCAGGGGGACAATAACAGCCTTGACGTACTCCTTTTCCTATTTGGAACCAGTCTGTTGTTCCATGTCCAGTTCTAACTGTTGCTTCCTGACCTGCATATAGGTTTCTCAAGAGGCAGATCAGGTGGTCTGGTATTCCTATCTCTTTCAGAAGTTTCTGAAATGTGTGTGTGGGAAAAAGAAAATCAGTCCCTGCCATCCACAAGTTGGCCTGGTATAACCTGCTGGGACTTGGGATTACTAGGACCTGTCCTGGTACTCACAGCTAAGCTTTGGTGTTCTGTGGAGCAATATCCATTCCCGCAAACACTAATGGCAGATAAGGTCATTTTGTAACTGTGATGGATCTAGACAAAATTAGAAACACTCCATAATCATGTCTGAACATGGACAAAACAGGAACTTTATCCAAGCCGCAGAAATGATCAAACATGTTTCTACCCTGGCTAATAAGAGAGACTACTGTGGCATGTTGAAAAACACATTATAGCTTTAGCCTTGTTCTAGTCTTCTGTCCCTCCAGATAAAGATTCAGTAAGATACCCAGTGATAAAACTATGCAATTTCTGAAGAGCACTGAAACCAGAACAAGCCCCACTGCCTTAAACTTTATGCCAAATCTTTAACATGAGCTCAAATCCGCTAATAAGTCCTTTCTAACAACTACTTCTTGAGACGCCCTTCAGTTCTCCATGGTGCAAGTTCTCCATGGCTGCAAAGAAAAATGAAACCAGCTTGTGCAATTACTGGCATGGTCCTGGTGGTCTTTGGCAGGAGAGATTTGCCAAGGCATATGTAATGTTTGTTGTTGTTTGGTCACTCAGTCGTGTTTTACTCCTTTCAACCCCATGGACTGCAGCACGCCAGGCTTCCCTGTCCTTCATCATCTCCTGGAGCTTGCTCAAACTCATATCCATTGAGTTGGTGATGCCATCCAACCATCTCATCCTCTGTCGTCCCCTTCTCCTCCTGTCTTCAGTCTTTACCAGCATCAGAGTCTTTTCTAATAAGTCGGCTCTTCACATCAGGTAGCCAGAGTATTGGAGCTTCAACTTTAGCATCAGTCCTTCCAATGAATATTCAGGATTTATTTCCTTTAGGATCGACTGGTTTGATCTCCTTGCAGTCCAAGTGACTTTCAAGAGTGTTCTCCAACATCACAGTTTGAAAGCATCAGTTCTTTGGTGCTCAGCCTTCTTTATGGTCCAAGTCTCACATCCATACATGACTACTGGAAACACCATGTTGTTTAGTCACTAAGTCATGTCTGACTCTTTGTGACCCCATGGACTGTAGCCTGCCAGGCTTCTCTATCCATGGGATTTACCAGGCAAGAATACTGGAGTGGGTTGCCATTTCCTTCTTCAGGGAATCTTCTTGACCCAGGGATCGAACCCGAGTCTCCTTCTTTGCAGGTGGATTCTTTACCATGAACCACCTGGGAAGCTAAATTCCTTGGTCAAATAAGTGAAGAATTCCTGTTTGGAGGGCAAGATGGGGAATTTCTGTCATCTGTTACATTTGGAATCGGTCTCTTGGCTCACTATTGCTCAGAGATGGTAGAGGGATTGATCATGGTGTGGAGGGAATGTGGACCCAAACAAAAGTTTTTTTGGTTTGAAAAGGTTAGAAACAAGTATGTCAAGCACTAGCTTTCAATAATCACACCATCATCGTCTGCCTGAGAAACAACAAAATATTTTCATGTATTAATATATCTCTTAAACCTAAACTGATCTCTGTCAACCATGAAGTCATTGTGCATAGCAGGGTCATGCAAAGGATATTTGGGTGGCTGCAATTTAGGGTGGTTCTTAGCATAGTGTGTTTATCATCACTTTATGCTATCCTAATCTCAAGAACCCTGATAGATTTCTAAGTGTTGGGTGCTTCTGCCATCCTAAAAGATGCCATCCAGGTAAGATTTCTGGAGAATGGGAACACATTCTTTACATGCAGGGAAGGAAAGAGTGTAACTGTTTTTTTTTCAGAATGGGGAAGGTCCCCTGACAAACATCAGGTTTTTGTTGTTGTTGTTGTTGTTTGTGTGTGTATGTCTGAGGATGCCTGTATTAAATATCTACTGGCACTCAGCCCTGTTTTGACCGAAAAACAATTTTATGTAAAGCAACACTGTATTCACAGAAGTTTACACGAAGGGGGGCTTGCAAAGAGAGAACTTGCAGCTGAAGAGAGAACCTGTGTGTGGCATGTCCTAATAGATTGCTTAAGATAAAGAGGTACACTGCTTTGTGTAGATGATCCCCTCTCAAAAGTGTGCTGATTGGATATCTGAGTCTTTCAGGATATCCTGCCAACTCAGTAGGCTCTCCTATCATCATGAGTCTTTTAGAAAAATGATCAGTCATGACAAAAGAAAAAAAGTCATGCAAAATTATTTTTTGAATAAACATAGGACTCAGGGCTAAGGGAATGAATGATATTTCATGCACTGATTCAGGAAGAAACATTTTGGAAGACACTATTTGGATGTCTGGGCTCACTATGTCATCATTAGGTTCCAGATCTTTGCTTCGCTTTTTTTTCCTCCTAAAAAGCTGAAAGCATGGCCTTAACATTTTTCTGTATCTTTCAAAATTCTTCTGTCCTTCAAGATTCTCTTAAAATCCTAGCTTGTATATCTAATAAGATTTTTCTGACTGCCAAAGCAACATTGATTAATTTAACTCAATTGAACAATTTTATTTGAATTATTTCAGTGAGAAAGTTTCTACTGTGGTCAACAGCTAGGAGAAACTGAGCAAGGGATTCCCTACTCTTATGAAATTTTTAGTCTAATGGGTTGAATAAATATACTGAGTGTTAAAATAGGAACCAGAGTAAGGGAAATGTTTAGAGGAGAGGTCACAACCAAAAAGACATAAATGATATCTGGTTGGTCTCCAGTCTTAGAATACTTTTAGCCCAGAGTTAACATCTTTCTGTTTTGAGCTTCTTTATTATCTAGTGTTATAGATATATACATGTTAATGAAATGTAAATATTATGTCAGTTTTTGATAGGCTTTTGATTGCTGGGCTAGGCTGATAGATGTCCCCTTCTCTCTTCCCTTGGAATGGTCCTAAAGTTTTGAGCTTGGTCAAAGAAGATGACCACTTCTCATTCTAGGAATTCCTGAGTAATACCACTTTGTTGAAATCTAAGTGCAACTTAGGTTTTTCTTTAAGGTAAACTAGCTTTCCTTCCACTGTATCTAAATGAGGAGAGTTTAGGTACTTTATTAACTTTCAGCACCATGGACAGATCCATTCAAACCGAGTTACTCCTTCCTTTTCAAGCCTCTATCACTTTTTAAGGAAATTATAGAGCTAAAGAGTTTCTTTGAACTAACATAATCAGGGAGTTGATAACTTTTTCTAAACAAGGTTAATTAAAGTGGAAATAAATTTAAACACAGCTAAATTCAATATGATCATATTTAAAATTGTGCCTAATAATTTTATTCATTTGTGATATGTTTGTATCAGGGGCAACATTTAAAGGAAAACATTAGAACTAATTCTGAAATATAATCTTTTGAAGTTTGGGAGCGATTATTCTGAAAGCTCACAGGAATGATAGAAAATTCGGAAAATGATATTTTCATGTGTTTTATGTGCAAAGTTTAACCCTAGGCACTTTCCCCTATCTTAGCCTATGCAATTTGTAAAAACCACTCTGTGAGCTATTAAGTATTGTCAAACCCATTTTAAAGAGAGGAAATTGAGGATTAAGGAGATTAACTGTCTTGTGCAGTGTTGTACTGTAATGGAAGTATAAATAGAACCCAGGCCTATCTGATATAAAAATCCATGTTTTTCTATTGAATCATTCTTTTAAGCAGAAAATCACTTAATTCCTTTTCTAAAATACCTTTACTTGATATCATACTTGTCAGTCAGAAACATTGTAATCAGATAATATAATGTGCCCTGAATATTATAAAAAATTTGATGCTATTTCTGTATTTGCCACTCATTTAATAGTGTTGTAAAGTGGCAATATCAATGGCTGATCCATTAATCAGATTTTCAGTGTTTGTATTCATTTCTGATGTTGGTACTCCTTAGAGGAGTTCTGTGGACCAACAAAAATATTGTTGTGGAACCCAAAGTGTTTGCTGATCTAATCCAACCCACTGTTTTTGCAGATGGCAAAACTTCTGCAGTCCTTGTCTGGATTCTACCAAGGAAAATCCCTCAAAATATTAAAATGGAAAACTTTCAAGTGGTTTCCAAAATACATAGCAGAAAAAGCAACCAAATAGACTCTGATCTTATGCCGGTTGAAATTCTTCCATTTTTTAGTGGTTCACCACTAGTCATTAGAATGCAAAGGGAAAGATTCTTTAATTCTCTTCCTTTGCTTTGCTGTATAAAGTGAACAGAGACCATTATAATCACCAGATGCATTGTCTTATGTATGAGCATAAGGGACATAAAAAAGCAGGGGGTTTCCTGATACAGTTCTTAGCTTCAGGCAGTCTTTCTTTGATGTTTATATACTTAATCCCTTTAAAAATTGGGCTCCAGAGCATAACCTAAGAACAAAGCACTTCATCCCTTCTGTTATTAGAACTGTGTACTTCTTGCTTTGACTTTTAAAAATACAGAGCTATAAGGCATTCTGTTCCCCATGGCTGATCACTTCCTTCTAGTGAATGGCATGATGCTGGTGAATTAATTAATAGTAAAATCTGATTTACATATTCACAAATATTAGAATTGTAGAAAAGTTACATCAGGAGGCAGCTCCTAGGAGAGTGTAAATGAGAGAAGAAAAAAAATCAAAGAATCCTTTTTCAGACAAAGCACACGACTTGGCATTTCTAGGGCTGCTTTGCTTCCACCTTCAGGCATCTTCTGAATATTGTAAAGGGGACTATTCTAGATATGAAAAGCCTTTTCTACCGTGAGTTGAAAGGTTTAGCCTCGGGTGAATGCCATTACCTCCTGTGGTCCACCTTCAGCAGAAACTGAAGTTGTTTGGCTACTGGCCTAGCCATCAGCAAATATGGTCTTCCATCTAGCTCTCTCTCATCACTGGATTTCAGATTTCTACCCATAAAAATCAGAATAATAAAGATGATGATGTCTCCAGAGGAGGGAGATTTTTGGGTATAAAACATGATAATGAATATGAAGTGCTTTGAAACAACCATATCCATTATTGAACTTGATAAGTCCAAGGTATCTTGCTAAATATGGAGAATGAAGACATGTAAAGACCTTGCTTTTGAGATGTCTACATTACAGTGGCCAGAGGTCAACTAGTGAAACAAGAGAATTGTGTAGTGTGGCAAGGATATTGGTGTTATGGGTCCAGTGAGAAGGTTCCTCTAACCCAATCTGAAAGGCAGAGGTAGGATTTGGAAAGGCTGCAAAGAGTGTGTGTGGAGCTGCTATCTGGCGCTCCATCCTTATCCTCTTGGCCTGCTCTAGAAGTTCACTCTAGGTAGTTCCTATGTGTACTGATGGCTTCCTCTCTCTGGCTGAGATATTCTCTGACCATGGCAGGCACGCTGGAAGTGCCAGAGAGCCAACACCTCTAGGAGTGACCCTCAATTAATGAGGGACAGGAAAAAAAATACCCCAATGTCTTTGGCTCTGTAGGACAACTCAGAGAGGTGTTTCACACAGGCCCTCAAAGACACTGCAGTGAATTGACCACCTCCCTCAGTTGCCCACAGTAAGAACCCAATTGTGAACACACCCTTTACTGACTTTTCTCTCTTCTCTATCTCCCTTTTCCACTCCCTCACTCTGTTTTCTGAAAATCCCATCCAAAATAAACTACCCACCCCCACATCTTGGTTTCAGGATCTGTCTTTGAGGGAACCCATATGAAAACAGGAGATGACATCCAAATGGACTCTCAAAGGTTAGTGGTTAGTCAAGCCTAGTGACTTTTATGGTATGTAAATTATACTTTAGTAAATCTGTTTGGGGAAAAAAAAAAAGGAATTGGCCAACCTACCATGGAGGGAAAGAATATTTCCTGTAGAGAGAATAACATTTGAAATGATAAGGGTGGCCATAGAGAGTTTAGCTTCTGCAGGCAGTGAATTGTCATTTTTTTGGTCTAAGAAAGTTTTTATATCTCCTTCACCTTGAAGCATAGCCTGTTGTGGGAACTACAGATAGCTCAAGATGGATGGGCAGTAGTTTGCAACAGTAGAGAGGAGCTGGGTTAAAAAAGGGCTTATAAGCCTAGATGAAGAGCTTTGTGTTGATTCTGATGGTCTTGGGGAGTCATTTCAGGGCTTTAAATGGGAGAGTTTATGGCCAGGTTTATGGAGAAGGCAATGGCAACCCACTCCAGTACTCTTGCCTGGAAAATCCCATGGATGGAGGAGCCTGGTAGGCTGCAGTCCAAAGGGTTGCGAAGAGTCGGACACGACTGAGCGACTTCACTTTCACTTTTCACTTTCATGCATTGGAGAAGGAAATAGCAACCAGTGTTCTTGCCTGAAGAATACCAAGGAAGAGGGAGCCTGGTGGGCTGCCATCTATGGGATGGCACAGAGTCGGACATGACTGAAGCGACTTAGCAGCAGCATGCTTTGTGAAGTTATACCAGTGGCCATGTGGAAGGTGGATAAAGGGACAGCAGGATTGGAGGTCATGATAATAATTAGGACAAGAAGAGATTAATTCCTGAAGCAAGGTGGAGGTTAGTGGGATGGAGAGCAAGAGAGGGACTGATACATTTTTAGGGAGATAGAATTGATAGGACTGATGTGATTGCAGAATGGAGCTAAGTCACTGCATCATGAGTTTTGAAGACAGTTTCATTCCAAAGAGCTAGTCTAAACTATGTCCAACCTTAGAACTTTTAGTTTGTTTTGCCAAATTCTTTTGGAGAACAGAGCTTCTTGCCAGGGTAAAGGAAGAAGGGAAAAATGGACTGTGCAAAACTCTAAGCTACACCAAGTAGAGATTGAATGTAATAGTTTGGACATAAGAGTTGGACAAGAGAGGTCAGTAACCTGAAGGAGACAACAGTGTGGAGGCTAAAGTCAATTAGGTCAAATCCATAATATGGTGATTCATGTGGATTGAATTGTATCCTAAGGCCAGTTTGCTTAAATGAGACAACTTCATTGTGGGGAGAAAGAAAAGGAGATAAATAAGGAGGAGGTGCTGGGGGTGGGGAGGAAAGTGAAATGTATGGCTTTCATGAGTGGAATTTCCCAGAAACCTCCCTCTTTGGTTCATCTCAGTTCTCTTCTTTGTAGTGCACCCCTGAGGATTTCCCCTCTGATAACCTTTTAGAACCCATCCCTGAAGGGGACCAAAGACCATACCCTAAATATAAGGCCCCATTCCTTGGTGGAAACTTATATTTTTGTTAGGAAATGCACATGCAGGCAACATGTGGGTACTTTTATGGATGAAACTGGAGCCGATTATACAGAGTGAAGTAAGCCAGAAAGAAAAACACCAATACGGTATACTAACACATATTTATGGAATTTAGAAAGATGGCAATGACGACCCTGTATGCAAGACAGCAAAAAAGACACAGATGTGTATAACGGACTTTTGGACTCAGAGGGAGAGGGAGAGGGTGGGATGATTTGGGAGAATGGCATTCTAACATGTATACTATCATGTAAGAATCGAATCGCCAGTCTATGTCCGACGCAGGATACAGCATGCTTGGGGCTGGTGCATGGTGATGACCCAGAGAGATGTTATGGGGAGGGAGGTGGGAGGGGGGTTTATGTCTGGGAACGCATGTACACCCATGGTGGATTCATGTCAATGTATGGCAAAACCAATACAGTATTGTAAAGTAAAATAAAGTAAAAATAAAAATTAAAAAAAGAGAAAAATATGTTTTCCTGGAAAAAAAATTTATACAATTAGCAATCACATTGAAGAGAATAGAAATCAACATTTTATAGTATTAGACCTCATTCTTTTATTAATGTCTATATGGGGGCACTGTAAATATTAGACCATTTTAATGAAATATTTTTAATCCTATTATGAGTTATGCTGCTATCAACATTTGTGTACAAGTTTTTGTATGGATGTGTGTTCTTTCTTCTTTTGGTTACAAATAGAAATGTAATAGCTGGGTCATGTAGTAACTCCACGCTTAACACTTTGAGGGACTACTGAACTGTTTTCCAAAGGGCTTGAACCATTTTACATTAGCACCAGCAATGTTTTTTTGTTTCTTTGATTGTTTGTTTTAATCATTATTTATACTAGTTTTTTCTCTACTTATTATTAGATGGTGAGTGAATGTGAGTGAAGACTCTTTGTGACCCTATGGACTATAGCCGACCAGGCTCCTCTGTCCATGGTACTTTCCAGGCAAGAGTACTGGAGTGGGGTGCCATTTCCTTCTCCAGGGAATCTTCCCGACCCAGGGATTGAAATCAGGTCTCCTGTGCTGTAGGCAGACACTTAACCATCTGAGCCACAAGGGAAGACCATTATTAGATGGTAGTTTCACAAAACCTTTGCAATTTCTTTCTGGATTTGTCTGTCTTTTAAATTCTCCCTTTTTGGTGAAAGAGGTGTTTTTTTCTTTTTTGGTTTTCTTTTTGTTTGTTTTTTTGTTTTTGTTTTTTTTTTTACATCTCAAAATGTTACTTGAAAATCCCCATGATATCATAAGAAAAATTCAAATAATGAGATTGTCTAGAAAATACACTAGATTACTACTAGTTGGACTACTGTATTAGTTAGATACATGTGGAAGCTCATTGTTTGGGGATTTTGAATTTCAGATTGTGAGGGCTACGTCTTACCAGAGATGCCCAAACCTCCACAGAATCTCCAATCTGAGGGCATTCCTTTAAGTCATGCAACAGCAAAGATGGCAGTTGGGGCCATTGGGGCCACTATCTTTGCTCTCTCATTTTCCAATCAGAAGGGGAAAAAAAGGAGGGGGAAGCCAAAAGAAGATGAAAAACTCAGAGAGAGCTGTGGGAAGATCATAAAGACCTAATGTGCCAACTATCCTTTATAGCTCTGAAGGTAGCCAGAGGTGTTAGTGCCTGAGGTACCATAGCGGGTCTGGTTTGAATCTACTTGGAAGCTTGTCAAATTCACTTCTTACCCTTTCTCCAGTTGAAACTACTTACCCCAGTTTATTCCTTCCAGTTCCACCCTGCATTTATGCATCCAGTCCCCATCAATCTGGCCCGTGGGTGGTGAGGAAAATTAACGAGTATGTAAAAGAGAATAATATGAACATATGTGTTCATGACCCTTCCTCTATTTCTGCACCTCCCTATTTATTATCAGCCCGGTGGGCATTCTGTTTAATTTGCCTCACCTGAAGCGATAACACTTTGGTTTTCATAAAGCAGTTGTATTACCTAAGTCATGGTAATGAACTCCCCTATAGAACAATAAAGGTGAAATAAGGTGATGACAGAATCCCACAGGAAGGACTATTAACTCATGTTAATAAGTGATGCTTTCTTGGTGAAAATTCCCTCCACTGTAATATTTCATTATTAATAGTCCTTGGGAGTTTAAAAGAAAGAAATACCTTTTTATATATCTGGCTTGGTCTCTCGGTACTCATAAGAGAAGCTGGGCTCTGCTTTATGATGCCAAAACCCACCAGTCAATCCAGTCAATATGGTAATAGAACAACAACCAACCACATTTACTTGGAATTATACAGACAAAACAGTTAATTGTTTGAGCGAAATATTCACATGCAAATCGGTTATTTTGATATCATATGGGCACAGTCCAAGTCAATATTTAAATGATAATTTAAAAATCATTAATTAGAACCATATTTGTTGATTATCTCATATATACAGAATTTTTTCTCGTTTAACAGATGGCTTTGCATCAGTCCCATCTTAGAAATTAGTAAACACAGATTTTTCTAACCGTGGCAAGGAAGTAAACATATAAGAAGGGACCAGAGGCAGAAGGCAACTTAAAGATAACTGAAAACTGTGGTGGAATTAGTTCTTTAGCAGCAGTTAAGATAGTATGTGGAGGAGCTGATTCTTGGGAACTCACCCATTGGAGTCTGCAGTGATGAATCTGTTGTGTTAAATTCCTGGGGTCGCTGTAACCAAACACTCAAAACTGCATGGCTTAAACCCATGGTCCCCAACTTTTTTGGCAGCAGGGAGTGGTTTCATGAAAGATGATTGTTCCACAGACCAGGGAGAGGGACCATGGTTTCAGGATGATTCAAGCACATTATATTGATTGTGCACATTATTTCTATTATTACATCAGCTCCATCTCAGCTCATCAGGCATTAGATCTCAGAGGTGGGGACCCCTGGTAACAACAGAGATTTACTATCTCAGAGTTCTGGAGGCTGCCAGTATGAGGTCAAGGTGTCTCGGGCAGGGTTTGGTTCCTTTTGAGAGCTGTGCAGCAGAATCTATTCCATGCTCTTTTTCTTCTGGTGGCGTGATGGTGACCTTTGGCACCCCTGAGGGGAGTGTCATCCTGCTGGCTGTGTGTGTCTCTAGATTCCACCCTTTTTATAAGCACAGCAGTTATGTTGAATTTGAGGCCTATTCTACTCTGTATGCCTTTATCTTAACTAATGACTGCCGTGACCCTACTTTCAAATAAGGTACTGAGGGGTTAGGCCTTTAATATATGGAGGGAGGTGGACTGGTCAACCTATCATGTGGTATAGATTACTGTTAGGGTATAGACATTAATACCACCTCCACAGAGGCCCAAATGTCTCTGTGAGCTCTTTGATAGGATGGTTCGGGGTGAAGATCAAGGCAAAGTAGAAATCTGCTGTCAACTAGACACTAAGGACATAAAATACTCATTTTGCATTTCTTGCCCTCTTGATGCCTCCTCTCCACATATGAGAGAACTGGGACTAAAAGTTACTGTAATATTTGGAGTCCAAGAGAAACTTTGGTGACTCTCCCATGTTTTTTGGAAGTGCTTTAGGTCTCCCCTTGACTTGAAAATGATAACACGAGAAAATTCCTACTTTGTATATTTTATATATTTTCCAGTCCAACTTGAAGTTTTGTGTCAGATGACTCATGAATATTTTCTTTTTTTTTATTTTTATAAAATTATCTCTCCCACAAGAGGTATTCCCCCTGTGAATTTTCATATCTGTAACAAATATGCTTTCAGAGTCTTCCCTTCTACTTTGTGTGACAACATGTGCCTTAGTTGCCTGTTTACCTGCCACGGTCCCCATTCCTCATGCGGCACCATGGCCATTGTCTACCACTTCCTCACCCTTGGGTGGCGTTCTGTTTGGATTTGGGGGAATCACTTGGCTACCATTTCCCATCTGGAAGAAAGGAGTTGGAGGTCATCCTTTGAAATATCTTAAATGCCTAGGTTAGAACCATGAAGTGTAAAGCCCTTGATGTGAGTGTTGGATTATGCTTTGTAAGGTTCTTTCTTTCCTGAGAACGTCACTAGCAGTGCTCTGGTAGACTTTTTCTAAGTAATGTCACAGGATATTTGTATCAATGGAAAACTGGCCTTAGAGGGCAACTTGCTCTTGTTGTTGTTCAGTGGTCCAGTTGTGCCTGACTCTTTATGACCCCATGGACTACAGCACGCCAGGCTTCCCTGTCCCTCACCATTTCCCAGAGTTTGCTCTTAGCTATGATAAACTCTTTTTTCTTGCTCTGCTTCTTTTGAGAACCTCTTCATTTGAGAACCTCTGGCTTGGTCTCCTGGTACTCATAAAAGAGTCTGGGCTATGCCTTATGATGCCAAAACCCACCTGTCAGTCCAGTCAGTGTGGTAATAGAACAATAACCAACCACATTTACAGACAAAGCAGCTCCTTTTAATTGGTGATTGTTTTTGTTGCAAAGCTTTTAGTAAGAAAATAATAGAGGCAATGTATACATGATAGAGGACCATTTGAAGGGTTGAGTTAAGCCAGTTTGGTAGAAAAAAGTTGTCAGGCTAAGCTTTCACTAAACACCTCTTAGCTATACACCTCTTGTGTATATTTGTGTAGATAAATGTTCATAATTACATGTTTATAGGTGTGCATATACAAATAAAATCATGTTCCTTGGTTGTCAAGTAGAAGTGATTGAAGTAAAACATTGTTGTCTCTCTATACAAATTTGTGACCAAATATCTATTATAAGTCCACCATGTGTATTACCAGGGGGATGGAAGGAGGCACAAATCCAGATTCAGTGAACTTGCTATCTTGGTGGGGAGATGAGATTCTTCATTTATTCAGTATCAATTTATTAAGTACCTAATATGTCCTATGTCCACCTGGAAAACTAATAAATGTTGTGAGTAAGATACCATCCCTATCTAAAGAAGGTCATAGTGTACTGGAGGATGTAGAGAAGGTGACAGAAGGTGACAAAAGCCTGGTGAGGACTTTAATAAAGGAATGCATAGGGCATTGCAAGAGTTGGTATTAGAGATGACTAACTCAGACTGAGAGGGTTAGGGAGGCTTCCTGGATGTGGAAGATAAGACCAGTGCATAACAGTGTTATAACTGTTCAGCACAAAATGCGTGGTGAGAGTGTAAGTGGCATTCAAAGATGGGGAGGCTATTCATGCTGGGGTGAGGAGGAAGGACTTCATGAAGGAGTGGGGTTTCAGCGAAAGTTGATGTCAAGAACTGCGCATGCCTCACCTGTCTGCAGCTATGCATAGGGCATTGGGTGATAAGACAAGCCTGAGATCTAGTTTAAGTAGGAGCAAGGCAATGGCACCCCACTCCAGTACTCTTGCCTGGGAAATCCCATGGACAGAGGAGCCTGGTAGGCTGCAGTCCATGGGGTTGCTAAGAGTCAGACACGACTGAGCGACTTCACTTTCACTCTTCACTTTCATGTATTGGAGAAGGAAATGGCAACCCACTCCAGCGTTCTTGCCTGGAGAATCCCAGGGATGGGGGAGCCTGATGGGCTGCCATCTATGGGGTCGCACAGAGTCGGACATGACTGAAGCGACTTAGCAGCAGCAGCAGCAGATATGATTAACTGGAAGAGAACGATTTGACCTTGAATCTGAACCCAGTTAGTGTTATCCAAGGGTTCTCATCTGTGGCATCAGTATTTGGGTAGTCTCAGGGCTTGCCAGGGAGGAGTAGGCTTTACAGCAGATGAGTTGGAGAATGGAGCAGGGCTGTTACTTTGAGTTGATGGGTAGATATTGGAAGGGGGAGGCTATTCTGCCTTATGAGTTAGGAATGCTTTTGTTTACAAGTAAAAAAAACCCAACTAAGAGTGGCTTTCACACAAAAGGACTGATTTTGTTTGCATAATCCAAAATCTGGAAGCAGCTGCTGGGTGTTGCTTCAGTGGTTCAAGAACATTAGCGATGGCGTCTCTGCCCTTCTCTTGGCCTACCCTTCGTATTTGTTGCCTTATGGTTGAAATGCGACTATCCCAATTCTGGATATGAGATATGCATTTTGGACAGAAAAAAGGGGCAAAGTTATGTCTGTTCCTTTAATAAAGAAAGTAATGTTTTCTCAAGAAGCACCCCAGCAAATTTCCCTTTATGTCTGAATGGTCAGACCTGTAGCACATGACTATTCCTAAAATCAAGAGAGGTTGGGAAAGCGATTAGGGTTTTAAATCTGTCAGAAAACGGAGGATATAGGAAATATATGTTGGGAAGACCAAGAAGGAACTGGGGTGTGTGGTGTGTGTGTGTGTGTGTGTGTGTGGTGTGTGTGTGTGTGTGCAAGCGCGTGTCTGCANGGCTTTCACTAGCCTATGGGTCACAAGCAAGATGATACTGAGAGTAATATACAGTGTGATTTTGGTGTCTGTCCATACCTCCTATGGGGGAATGAGTATTGTATTTAGAAAAAAAGCTTTAAAGCCATTTTTATTCCTCCATTCCCAAATATGAGACCTTTGATTTTTCAAGTTTTGGGGGGAAGAAAGACCCATACATATCACTGAAAACGTCTGCTGAGTTGTTTTAACAAGGGGTGCCTCATAAGCAGACCTTAAGACAAGATATGGATACAAGTAGTTTATTTGGGAGCCATCCCAGAAAGCACTGATAGAAAAGGGGCAAAGTGAGACAGGGAAGGGAAGGAAGTCAATAAAGGGACGAGCTCACAAGAGCCTCACTGTTGTAGGTGACTGACTGTCAGTTCTGCAAGATTGTGTGCAGCATGCCTCAGAGTCATTCCACTAGAGACAAGGAAGCTGGGGTGTGAATCTGTCCACTCTCATCATTCACTGGTGGACAGCCACTGGGGGCGATGTTAACTCCTGGACCTTCAGGCCTTCCCCACGCAGGGACAGAGCCTGCTTCCTGGTTAGAGGGGCCTTTCAGGCAGCGGGTGGCAGGGGTTTGCCTTGAAAGCAAAGAATAATGGCTGGTAAGAGGATGTGGCCAGGGTGCCAGCCAGCTTCTGCCATATCTGCTATGCCATATTGCTAGGAGTGGCAAAAAGAAAATAATGTTTTGCTGGAGGCTCACAGGTTCCAATTGATGATAATTCAGGCAGATATAAAGTAAAAGGGAAACTTGCTCAGTGGTGTCCAACTCTTTGTGACCCCATGGGCTATACAGTCCATGGAATTCTGCAGGCTAGAATACTGGAGTGGGTAGCCTTTCCCTTCTCCAGGGGATCTTCCCAACCCAGGGATTGAAGTGGGGTCTCCTGCATTGCAGGCAGATTCTTTACCAACTGAGCTATCAGGGAAGGCAGACATAAGGGATATATGTAGTAAATGTTCAGGGCATAGGCATATCTTCAGCAACTACAAACAAGTAGATACATTAAGAAGGAGTGTACTCTGAATGCAAACTGGTATATTTTGCCACTTAGATAAACCGCGGGATTTGGAGGCAGGGAGCAAATTTAAGAAATACCAAAGATATTACAAAACAGTTGTCAGAAAAATGTGCACCCTTATCTTGACATATTTTACCTACAACTTCCCAGCAATGAAAGCAGTGAATAGGGAAAAGATGAGTGGATTTAAACTGATAGACTTATCAAAAATATTTTTTTCTGCTGTTTGACACAAGTTTAAGAGCTGTTACACTGAATGTACACAAGAGTTTATGATACCAGCCCTACTTAAGAGGCATATAATGAAGAAATGTTGAGAAGAATACTAGTAAATAATGGAGAAAATATTGATGTGAGAAGGAGTCGTGTGTCCTGTGTGGTGGAGGCTAGGTGGGGGTAAAGACCAAAATTTAAGATGAGCTAGCAGCTAGCCTAAGAGTTTGGTAAATATAGTAGAACTGTTGTGAAACACCCATCTTATCCTGTTTGCTTCCAATGATTTCCTGTGTTTTTCCCCCAGTGACAGGTAAACTGAAGCAGGGGCTGTTAACTCAAAAAATTATTTATCAGGGTAAGGCCTTATCCTGCCACACAAATGTCAGCTGACAGCATAAGAAAAAAATAATTTACTTTGGCTGGCTTGTATTTTGCTTTGGGTTTGACTGAAAACCATTAGCAGTTATTCCCAGCTCCCCCCACTGCTTCTAAATCACTCAGCCAAAGACTGGTTTCATTTTCTTGAGGTCATATTAGCTCTGGGCATGAGGAGCTCAGTGATGCTCAGAAAGGGAAGCTGAATGCTGCAGTCAACATCTGCCTGAACTCGGTTTTAAAGCACACACCTTGATTCATTGCATTAATTTCTAGAAGTGATCTTTTTGAAAACCATAGTTATTTATTTAGGGAATCATCCTCCTCCATTTCTTAAAATATTTGTTGGTTAATATTTAATCGAAATACAATGCAACCAAAACACTAGAGAAATAAAGATACCCTAAGAACATAATTATAGCATTCATGTGTAAAGAGTTTCCAGTTTTCAAAATGATTTTTTTTAGCTTGAATTTATTTCTGGAAGATGTTTAGTCTGGTTTTGAAAATGCTGTCACTGGTGAGGTTGTTCAATGTCAAGGGTTGGAAACCTCTTTCTAAGCCCTGGGCTGAGGTTCTGTTTACTTGACTCTTCTGTGGGGTTGACTGTGTCCTCGTGCTGGAGCATAGACACAATTACATATGTGACCTATAATTCTTGTGAAGGTTGGTGACTTGTGTGCCCGTCCCATGACTGGCTAGGAAGGGCAGCCTTTGAAAGGAATCGTGATAGAGGTATGGTGGTACATGGTCTAGCATTGTTACAAATCACCACTGTTGACACCTAGGTGGTAGGTGGATTTACTGATGGGGTTAACAGATAGAGACTCCATGAAGACTCCCATAGATCTTTTCCACTGCAACTGCTTTTAGATGTACACAGTATGCCCTTGTAAGATGGCTCAGAAATCACATTACAGTTAAAAGAGGAAGAAAGGCAGAAAGAATAATGGTGGGAAATGGTGATATTATCAGAATCACCTCTACAACTTCTAAAAATAACATATCGATCCTTTCCCCAATCCCTCGCCAGCGATGGAAAAATCCACTTTCTTTCTTCATTGACAGTTGCTGCTTTGGTGAGAATATCAATTAGGATCTAGTCAAGAAAAGAGATGGAGAAGGAGATGGCAACCCTCTCCAGTATTCTTGCCTGGAGAATCCTGTGGACAGGGGAGCCTGATGGGCTGCTGTCCATAGGGTCACACAGAGTCGGACACAACTGAAGTGACTTAGCATGCATGCATGCATTGGAGAAGGAAATGGCAACTCACTCCAGTGTTCTTGCCTGGGGAATCCCAGGGATAGGGGAGCCTGGTGGCTGCCGTCTATGGGGTCGCACAGAGTTGGACACGACTGAAGCGACTTAGCAGCAGCAGCAAGAAAAGAGAAACTTCACTAGGAATTTAACTGGAAGGGATTTAATATAGGAATTGGTTACGTGGGGGTTGGAAGGCTACTGAGCAAAAGAAGAAGCCTAGGAAGACTTGAGATGAACAGCTTCAGGAGCAGTTCCTGAGTGGGAGGTCAAGAGGGGGAAGGGGTGGCTTAGAGCCAGGGGCATGGAAAAGGAGCAGGTTGGGACTGGTGCTTGGACCTCTGTGGAGCAGGTGCCCCACTGCTTCTGGTACTTGGCCAAGCAGGGGATGGCCTGCTGGGTCCTCTGATAGCCTAGAGTAGCATGGCCCAGGGGATGACAGATGACTGATCCTCCAGCTGCTCCTGCCACCTCTGACGGTGCAGGGTGAGGCTGCTGTTGGAGTGATGCTGATAGACACTGGAGAAGAAGTAGGAAGTCCCCTTTCTCCTCCTCCCACATTCTATATTTCTCCAGAAGCTCATGCCCTGTCAGTCTCCCACTGGCAGAACTGGACAGGAAGCCAGCTAGCAAGGGAGCTGGGAAACTGTGGTGTTCAGAGCTCCAGGTTCACAGAAAGGTGATCTTAGAGCTGAGGGACAGTAGGTAGAGGACAGTCCCAGTGTCCCTCTATCATCCATAGAAGTGGGCCCTTGTCCTTGACCCTGGTCTCTGCTTTCCATTCCCTCCCTCTATCCTGGCCATGAAGAACTCCCCAGCTTGGCTTGTCCCTTGCTTGGTCCCCATGCAAGGATATTGTGCAACATGAAGGTGTGAGGGGCTTCGGTTTCTACTTTATGTCAACAATATTTTTTTCCACTCCTGCACTGCTGGAGGAGCAGCCCAAACTTTGGATGTTTAATTGAATAGAATAATACAAATTTGATTTGACTTTAAAATATATCATGAATGTGAAACAAGATTCAAGAATACTGAGGCTTGAGAGAGACCAGGAATGAAAATGAACACATCAGAAAGTTCAACTCAAGCAATAGATGAGTGCATCTCCTTCATAATCCCTCATAAAGTACTTCACTGTTTACAAGTCAAAACATTCTTATTCTGATTAATTTGAGGGATTTAATAAGGTCTTAAAATTGTCCTGGTTCACTTTTAAATGAACCAGCAAGCTGTAAGATTCCCTTTGATCTGTGTATGCAAATTGGTCTTTGAGGCTGATGCAGGTGACAATGGAATTTTCCAACTGCACAGCAATATATACTTAATTATATATGGTATTGTTAGAGATACCCATTTTTCATGAAATTATGAAGGTTTCATAACTTTGGCAGAAGCATTTAATGAAAGCAGTACTGAGATCGAGGTCCTGATATTCTAAGTACAATAACATCTCTAGTCATCAGTGATTGGGCTTTATGGGGCTTTTAAATTTGTGATAAATAACTCCTTTTATGTCTGAGGGTACGTGTTTTATTAAAAATATTTTCTATTTGTCAGTGAAAGTTTTGGTAAGATAAGCCAACTCAGTGGCTGATGTCATCATATACCTTCCAGAAATTAGCATGCTTTACTTTAGGAAATGGGCTTCCCTGGTAGCTAAGCTAGTAAAGAATCCGGCTGCAATGCGGGAGACCTGGGTTCTATCCCTGGGTTGGGAAGATCCCCTGGAGAAGGGAAAGGCTACCCTCTCCAGTATTCTGGCCTGGACAGTTCCATGGACTGCAAAGAGCTACACGACTGAGCTACTTTCACTTCCACTTTAGAAAATATTTGGGGAAGGAAGGAAGTAGAGAAAAAGTTTATAGAGAGATGGATGCATATTTAGGTTAATTATCTGCTTAAACAAGTTTTTGTGAATTACTGAAGCTAATAAACTCTTTTTGTGTCTGGAACTCATGGACATTGATTTCATATCAATGCAGCTGGAACCAATGCCTAAATAAGATCACTCCACACTCTCAGTGTTTACGTTTATGCCCTGAGTTCCCTCTATCTATATGAATTTTGAAGTGTTTACTCCTGTCCTGGGCACATATATTTCTTCAGTATTCTTTTTATTTATTTAAATTTTACTTTATTTTACTTTATAATACTGTACTGGTTTTGCCATACATCAACATGAATCCGCCTCGGGTGTACATGAGTTCCCAATCCTGAATTCCCCTCCCACCTCCTTCCCCATACCATCTCTCTGGGTCATCCCAGTGCACCAGCCTCAAGCATCCTGTATCCTGCATCGAACTTAGATTGGCAATTTGTTTCTTACATGATATTATACATGTTTCAATGCCATTCTCCCAAATCATCCCACCCTCTCCCTCTCCCACAGAGTCCAAAAATCTGTTCTATACATCTGTGTATTATTCAGTATTCTTTTGAATCTGCAAAGATTGTTAGTTTTCTGCTGGCCTGGCAAACATTATGCTTTTTTCCCCCTTTTAATTGGATTTTCTCAGGATGATGGAAACAGTGGTGGCACATGGGGTCAGGATATTCCTCCATTCACTTTAAATCATCTCAGTACCACAGATTTCCCTGTTTATAAACTGGGCACTTCTGAAAACAGGATGCGGTCTTTGAGACCTACAGCTATGTTTAATTATAATACGGTATATTTGCATAATGTTTTAAAGTGCATTGTCTCCTGTAAAGGCTCTTACCTTGTTATATTTTAATTGTATTGTCTCTCTGAAGGCCAGAAATATATGTGTTTCTCATGTGGTAGGCTGGGTGCCTGGCATATAATTGGTGCTTTAATAACCATTTGTTGAATATAGGGAGCATTTTCTACTAGTTTTACTCACAGCATTATCTTGAGGATTAGATGAATCATTAAATGGAACAACCCTGATCACTGAGCCTGGTACATAGATGGCTCTCAGTAAACGTTTTAGAATTAATTCACAACTTTGTGATGTCAATATGATGCTTGTAAGGGATGAAACCCAAGAATGCAGGTCTTCAACTTTTTTTTTAAAGTATTTATTTATTTGGCTACACAAAGTCTTAGTTGCAGCATGCGGGATCTTTTATCTTCATTGTGGCATGCAGGATCTTTCTTAGTTGCAGCATGTGGGATCTAGTTCCCTGACCAGGGACTGAACCCAGACCCTCTGTGCTGGGAGTGCAGAGTCTTGGCTACTGGACCACCAGGGAAGTCTCCTCTCAGCTTCTTAAACTGAGAGTTTTGCATCCTACCTACAGATTCCCATGCAGACTCATAGCTAGAAGAGCATAGAAAGGCTATTCCATTGGTTCTCTAAATCAATTCAATGATTTTCTTGAACGAATATATCATATAATATATGCATGACAGTAGAAGGGGAGCAGTGGTGAAAGGATTTCAGGATAATGGATAATCGCTCAAAGCACTTAATCCTCCTAGAAGTGTAAGATATGACAAGGGTAACAGATTTACTTTCCCTGTTAAATTTTGATTATAGTTGTAGCAGACTGCAGTGAAGTCTGTGGGTGGAAGTTTAATTGTGAATTTTTGACTGTAAGCTTCAGGAGGCCAGTTTCCCATCATGATCAGCACTGTTTCCTCAGTGCCTACCACAGTGCCTGGACTATAGCAGGTTGACTGTAAACTTACCTATGACAATCATGGGCTCAGTTCTTCCCTCCCATATCCATATCCTTTTCCATCTGACTTTGCAGTGTGTCCCATTAAAGAGAAAGAATACTTTTTTCCTGCCTATTGGCTTTGACTTTGTTTATGTGACTTACTTTGGTCAATGGAATATTTGTGGGTCAAGGGCTTGGAGGGCAGACCAAAAGCTTGGAAAGAGCTTGGAAATGAGGCTTATCTTCCTGTATCTCTGCTGTTGCCATGAGAGATACGTGCCTGGGGTTGCTCTCCAGCCCCAAGGATGAGAGACTTATGCAGGAGAGCTGTATCAACCACTACCACAGCCAAGCCCTGGCTAGGTCAGTTAGTCCATACCTGAGACCAGCAGAACTGCCCAGCAGAACCTGTCCTAAATTATCTATCCCTAAACCAGCACACAAATTTGTGACAGTATAATGACTGTGGTTTAAAGCCACTTAGCTTGGGGTGTTTTTTCTAGTATTTTTGTGGCAATGGCTAATTGATTTATTGAAAAAATAAGTATATAAATGATATTACGTAACCACCTGTTCTTAGATACTTTTTTTTCCTAGCATATCTCCTCAGAAGCTTGCAGGCAATGAAACATAGAAGAAAGTGCCCAGAACTGTGAATTAGGAGGTTCCAGGTTTTAATAGTGGCTTAGAAGGAAATGGCAACCCACTCCAGTATCCTTGCCTGGAAAATCTCATGGACAGAGGAGCCTAGAGGGCTGCGGTTCATGGGGTTGCAAAGAGTCGGGCACGATTGAGCGACTAACACTTACTTACTTGCCAACCTTAAATGGCTCCACCGAGACAAATCTGTAAAGTGAGGATAATTGTACCAAATACTTATCTCGACAATTCCATAGGGAGGGTATGAGGATGAAAAGAGATGGTAAACCAAGAAAAACTGAATGTCCTCCACTAATATTATTACTAGGTTTTATCATAATGACAAATATATCTGACCTCATCAGAGAATAAGATATTTCACAAAAGAACATTTTTTGAAAATAGAAGAACTAAAGAGCTTCTTGATGAAAGTGAAAGAGGAGAGTGAAAATTTTGGCTTAAAGCTCAACATTCAGAAAACTAATATCATGGCATCCGGTCCCATTACTTCATGGCAAATAGATGGGGAAACAGTGGAAACAGTTCAATTCAGTTCAGTTCAGTTCAGTGGCTCAGTCGTGTCCGACTCTTTGCGACCCCATGAATCGCAGCATGCCAGGCCTCCCTGTCCATTACCAACTCCTGGAGTTCACTCAGACTCACGTCCATCGAGTCAGTGATGCCATCCAGCCATCTCATCCTCGGTCGTCCCCTTCTCCTCCTGCCCCCAATCCCTCCCACCATCAGAGTCTTTTCCAATGGGTCAACTCTTCACGTGAGGTGGCCAAAGTACTGGAGTTTCAGCTTTAGCATCATTCCTTCCAAAGAAATCCCAGGGCTGATCTCCTTCAGAATGGACTGGTTGGATCTCCTTGCAGTCCAAGGGACTCTCAAGAGTCTTCTCCAACACCACAGTTCAAAAGCATCAATTCTTCAGCGCTCAGCTTTCTTCACAGTCCAACTCTCACATCCATACATGACCACAGGAAAAACTATAGCCTTGACTAGACGGACCTTTGTTGGCAAAGTAATGTCTCTACTTTTGAATATGCTATCTAGGTTGGTCATAACTTTTCTTCCAAGGAGTAAGCGTCTTTCAATTTCATGGCTGCAGTCACCATCACTAAGATCATGGCATCTGGTCCCATCACTTCATGGGAAATACATGGGGAAACAGTGAAAACAGTGTCAGACTTTATTTTTGGGGGCTCCAAAATCACTGCACATGGTGACTGCAGCCATGAAAGGTCCGTCTAGTCAAGGCTATGGTTTTTCCAGTAGTCATGTATGGATGTGAGAGTTAGACTATAAAGAAAGCTGAGCGCCAAAGAATTTATGCTTTTGAACTGTGGTGTTGGAGAAGACTCTTGAGTCCCTTGGACTGCAAGGAGATCCAACCAGTCCATTCTGGAAGAGATCAGCCCTGAATATTCATTGGAAGGACTGATGCTAAAGCTGAAACTGTAGTACTTTGGCCACCTCATGCAAAGAGCTGACTCATTTGAAAAGACCCTGATACTGGGAAAGATTGAGGGCAGGAGAAGAAGGGGACAACAGAGGATGAGATGGCATTACTGACTCAATGAACATGAGTTTGGGTGAACGCCAGGAGTTGTTGATGGACAGGGAGGCCTGGCATGCTGCGGTTCATGGGGTTGCAGAGTTGGACAAGACTGAACTGAACTGAATGGGTAAATGGCATTACATCTATTTTTACTTTTTGAAGCCTTCTTTTAAAAATTTTTTTAAACTTATTTATTTGGCTTTATTTTGTCTTTGTTGCAGAACTCAGGATCCAATTTCATGACCAGGGATCAAACTTGGGCCCCCTGCATTGGGCATGGGGAGTCTTAGCCACTGGGCCACCAGGGAAGTGCCATAGCCTTCTTACACATAGTATTTTGACATTATCCTTACTTCTTCCTAATGATCTTAGATTATAATTTTTAGTAGCAGTAGTTTTGTCACTTTATCAACTCCATTGTCAAATAAGGGGCAGGGGGTGTCCTAAGGTGACTGTCAATAACCTCCAGTATCCTTTCTTACCTAATATTGCAGTATCTTTAGGGGCTACTGAAGCTTGGAGGACTCAGATGGTCCCTCTACCAAATGTCCACCTTCACCCAACTGCTCTGCTTGGACACTCTTGCTTGTTCTGCCTCTGTGCTAATCTCTTATTCCTTACCACTGGTAGACTTTCTTTAGCTCTCAGTATGTTCTGTATCTAGTCCATTGTTGTTTTCACACATATGCTTATCTGGAGGAGACCAGTAGTATCTGTACATATTTCTAATATTATTGCCTTCATAGCTCTTTGAGGTATCGGTGAAACCCAAATGTCCTTTCATTTTGGGGTCCCCTTGGTTACAGCTGGTTGAGGCTGCTGCAAGCTGGACCTCTGGGTTGGTGAGGTTTTCTTGAATTGTTGGCCTCCCATTCATAACTGCGTTTGTATAGTCTTGAGTGTGTAGTGAGTTCATCTCTCTCCCTTCACTTCACATTGCTTTATATGCTTGTTAGGGGAAACATGACTTCTGCCTATCTGCTGCTCTGCCTTCAGATGGAGGGCAACATTTTACATCCCAACTCATGAAAATCAGCATGGACATGTTGATCACAGTGAGGCACTTCTGATGTGTGGTCCAGTGAAGGTTCTCCCATATCAGTTATATCACATGGTGTAGTGGCAGGAACACATGTGTAGATTCAGATAGACATGGATTCATATACAGACTTTTCCCCCTCTTAGTTGTTCCATCTTTTCAGGTGTTCAGTGAAAAACCTCCAAGTTGTAGCTTTCCCATCAGTAAAGTAAGATGAATCTTTTTTTCTACTTTTTGTCCTGTTTTGAGGTTCAAATAAGATATATGCATCACAGTGATGGACAGATATAAGAATTTAATAAATGTTACCAATATTCATCTCATTATTAATATATATTAATTATAGAAATTCATAAGATATGAAATGTCATAAAGAAAGCTTAAAATAACAGAATTCTACTACTCAGAGAACTACTGTTAATATACAAATGCATGTATTAGGTTGGCCAAAAAGTTCATTCAGATTTTTCTGTAACATTGTACAGAAAAATACATGTGAATTTTTTGGACAACCCAATATATTGTGTGTCTATGAGGGAGGGATGTGTTTATCTGTCCCATTCCATGTTATTCTATAAAACGGGCATTTCCCAAAGAAATTCTGATTTGAACCTCAGATTTTGGACCCCACTTGGGGTTTCCTAGACCCTATTTTGGAGCAAAGTATTAACACATTTTTAAAGCAAGTATCTTCCCAAAGGACTGGTGACGGGGAGAGTTGATAGTAAAATTATATAGAGCAATTAAAAGCCTCATTTCTTCAAAATAATTTAGCTCAATTCAGTGACATTTTCTTTTTTTTTTAAGTTTTAAAACAGATTATTACATTTACTTGCTGTGTAAACTTAAACAAATAAATTTCCTTAAGCATTTTCTTTATTTATAAAACGAGACTCATTCTTTTTAAAAACATTTATTTACTTTAATTGTGGGCTAATTACTTTATAGTATTGTGGTGGTTTTCACCATCAACATGAATGTTGATGAGTGTACAGGTGTCCCCCAATCCTGAACCCTTCTCCCACCTCCCTCCCCACCCCATCCCTCTGGGTTGTCCCAGAGTTCCAGCTTTGAGTGCCCTGCTTCATGCATCAAACTTGCACTGGTCATCTATTTTACATATGGTAATATACATGTTTCAATGCTCTTCTTTCATATCATTTTCTAAGCACATGCTAAGCACATGGAAAATACATAGCCATTTCTATGTTTATCCCAGATAAGACTTCAATAGTAAAAATGCTCTAAATTTTGTTTTTTGCTGTGATTTTCCTGGATGGGATGGTAGAAATGGTATGTCCAGAATAGTTAGTGTTTTTGATAAGGGAATGTTATCTTTCCTTCAGAGATATCCCACCAATTAGGCAGTCAGAAATCAAGTTAAAATGCTCCAAAATGTCAAAGCTTCAGTTGACAAAGAAATCATTTCAGAGTCATGGTGTGAAGTGCAAAGTAGGCTTTCCATGAAATTTTGACTAGAACTCACATCTGAGAACAAAAGTCACCAAGTCCCCTGCGTTTCGAGTTCAGAGAATTGTCAATCTGTAGGCTCAGTCATATCCCTCCTGAGTCTGCCTGCTGAGAGGTACCATTTCAGCATAACAGGCACCACCATTCCTCCCCATGTGCTTGCCTCCCCCTCCATCAAGTACAGTATGACTATAGAATGTGAAGCCATCTTGTAGGGGAGGATTCATGGAGTGACAACCATCCCCTCCCCCTCCTCTTCCTGTGGGGCATTTAACTTATCTATTCCGTCTACAAGATTAAAGGTAGCAGAACTGCCATCAGATCTGACTATAAGATTATCTGGTGTACCAAGATTGCTGAGCCACCCAGCCGGCAGGGTGCATGAAGTGCTGGGCTGCTGTTTCTGGGCACAAGGTAATGGCAAGGATGAAAAGTTGGAACTGAGAGGCAGAGTGTCAAGTGCAGCCAGCATTCCCACCCTTTGGCATGACAAAAGTGTGGGCCTTTCCCTGTGCCTGAGTGAGTACCACAGAAGATGGCTAGAACATAAACTTTCTTGTTGGTATTCTCCAAGAGGGCTGCCAGCTTAGTGAGGAAGTCTCAACAGCAAGGTACTGGTGGGGAGGTGAGAAAGATTGCAACTTCACCTGGATCTCTTCTCCTTGATAATAAAATGAATGTAAACAAAGTAGATGAGAATTTTTAGGTTGGAGAATTGATAGTTTTTCAAAATAAGAACTTTAAAATTGAATCATTACATGCTGAGAGGTGTGTAGGTATATATATATATATATATATATATATATATATATATATGTATGTGTGTGTATGTGGGTAAATTTTATACATTTTATCATTGTTTGACCTATTGATTTCAAAATCACCTTGGATGATATTCAACATAGAATTTTTCAAGAACTCAAAAATACCTGCTAGGAAACTTTGTCCTAGGCTAAAATACACTTCATGAGGGAGATCCTCAAGAGAAAATTGCAAAAAAAAAAAAAAAAAAAAAAGAAAAGAAAAGAAAAGAAAAGAAAAGAAAAAAATTAGAGTAAGCAAAGTCTTTAAGAGAAAGGAAATGTCATAAATAGAGAGTGTGAAATCTTTTCCTCTTGACTTGGACCTAGTTCTGACTGGCATTTCCTTTTTCTTTACTGCTCTGTCAGTGATTTATCTGAGGCTAAGAGCAGATGCTTGGGTGATTTGTGAGGCCTACCTAATGCCATGGTGATAGGGATCAATGATTTGCTCTAAGAAGTAGTAAAATGCATCATCTCTATTGAACAAATGATATTTCTAAAAATATTTTGCTAAGCATAGGAGTAAAACTGGAGATTTACTGTCAGGAAAGAAACATTAGAAAGTTAATCCATCTGCCTCATAACACAATTGGCATTTCTCTCGATCAGACTTTATCTGTCATCCCCGTTGAAAGGGAACAGGTGCCTCAAAAAGATGTTCATTTCTGAACAGTCTTCTCTAGAGGGGAAGAATTCCACTTGATATAGTGCATTTTGCTGTATCACTGTTTTCAATATGAAGTTGAGGACAAGAGACTCCTAAAACCACTATGAACCAAAACCCATTTTTATATATAATTATGTATCAAAAGCTAAGTGACTAAAAGAAATACTTTATGTCTGTTAATTTTTCACTTTTTCTCTAATTATAAAATGAATTATATGCTCCATGCCAAAAACTTAGAAAGCCCAGATGAACACATATCAGAAAGCCATCACACTACCCAAAGACAATCTTCTCATCTGTATCCATTTAGTATATTTTTCTATAGTTCTGCTTTAGTTAAAACATTTACAGGCCATGGATTTCAAACCAGAAGCTGGAAACCTGGAAACTTGAGACTATTGCATGAGAGAATGGGGCATAATGAAAATGATAAGAGAAACAAAAGATTTAAAGAAATGGATCTGTAGGATTGTGATGAGTGTATTTAGAAAATAGTCCAAGTTCAGTTTTGTTAGAGATAATTGATCCTTTTGTTTTTCTGGTAAAACATATCCATATTTTACAAATAAAATACATTATAATGCATCTAACTACTGTATATAATTAGTAGGACTGTGGTCATTCAGGGAACACTAGGAAGTGGAAAATTACAATTTTATAAATGCCACATGTAGACTATAGAAAGAAATGAATTATTTTGAGAATTACCAAGTATTATAAGTTGATAATGGAGGTGAAAGCTTTCTGTCAAGTATAATGTACACTGCAGATGCCATTAGTATTACTGTTAGTTACTATTATTCTTAATATATAGAGAGGAATCCAAGGTAGGAAAAACTAAAATTACACAGAAAAAAAGTCTCCTGATTATTAGGAAGATGTAATGGCCTGAATACACAGTGTTAGCAAGAAATAGCTGAAGGGTGGTAGTGCAGAAGAGTGATTCAGTTTCATTCTATGAATCCCCAGGAGGTCACGATAGAGACTTTGGAGAGTTCCCTTAATTAAAAAAAAATCACTTTAGAAAAATAAATATTAAATTAAATGATAATAACATCCTACCCACATGAGAAAATTTCCTTAAGTTTCACCTATTTTACTTTACAAGCTATTTTACTTTACTTTGTATGCCCCTCTATTAAAGCCCGGGCAGGGCTTTGGGACCATATTGAGTTGTTTCCCTTTTTAGAAAACATTTTGGTCTCTTCATGTTGAACATTTTCCCCAAGTCAGCCTGTTAAGATATTTCTTTCATGTTTTAGTTAGAAACATTTCCAGCACTTAAAAAGCAAATACAGTATGTTTATGTCATCTAAGAAGCCGCTAGCTTTTTGCTCGTCACCCACTGATGTTAAAACTACATAATTTGTAACAGCCCCAAATGGCTGAGATTGCCGAAAGTTGAAATGTCTGTCTTTGAAAATTTAACAGTATTAGTATCACAAGGTCTTTATTTTATTCTCGGTATAAATCGAGATAGGATAAGTGTCAAAACAAACCATTTAGAAAATCTCAGTGGCTTACTGCGAGAGTTTATTTCTCACTCATGTCACATTCCAACTCAGAAAGGGAGTGTTGGTGACTGTGCTCCACTCAGTTATTCAGGGATCTAGTCCCCTTCTGTCTTGTGGTATAGATCACTTCCACTAACATTTCATTATCAAGAACTTAATGATCCAGTCCCTCCTAATGGTAATCCAGCTATATACCAGGAGGAAAAGAAATGATGTTTTGTAAATGCTATTTGGAGGTTGGGTGTTATTAGAGAAAGAGGAATCCATATTACTCCTAGGTTTTTAGTGTGAACTCCTGAATGGAAATCTTTTTGGAATGTTGATGGGGGATTCAAGTGTTGGACTGGGAACTTTAGGGTTCCTTAAAAATTCAGAGTCAGTGACGTGATGGAAGACAAAATAGGAACTGAGTGGGGCATTGATCCAAGTGATAGGGAGAAGGTGACCTTGCTCTTGGAGGCACTGTCCTATAAAGCTTTAACCATAGGCTCCCATAGGTACCAGGGGCTCCACAGTTGTTCTACTGATCTATGAATCACCTTATTTAAACAGAAAGTGCCCATTTAGTAGACTGGAACACTCCTTCCACCTTACCCTCCTTCTTTCCTGAGCCATATGGCTAATTGCCATTCTTTTAAGTTGGTTAAAAAAAGCTTAGTCTTATTATTATGAGAAGTCATATACTGGCTAAAATACATTGGCAGGTTTTCTTATAGCTGCTGCTGCTGCTGCTGCTGCTGCTAAGTCACTTCAGTCGTGTCCGACTCTGTGCGACCCCATAGACGGCAGCCCATGAGGCTCCTCCATCCCTGGGATTCTCCAGGCAAGAACACTGGAGTGGGTTGCCATTTCCTTCTCCAATGCATGAAAGTGAAAAGTGAAAGTGAAGTCGCTCAGCGGTGTCCGACTCTTAGCGACCCCGTGGACTGCAGCCTACGAGGCTGCTCCATCCATGAGATTTTCTAGGCAAGAGTACTGGAGTGGGGTGCCATTGCTTATAGCTAGGGGTGGCCAATGAAGTCTAGGCAAAGCATGTTGGGTGGGACCTAAGAGAAGACTGTAAGAGGGAGAGTTCTGCTTGCAATACAGGATGATGGCTGGATATAAGCAACTGTCTTGGTCTACAGCAAGACTGAGGATGGAAACCAGGAATCCAGTGACTCAGGAGAGTAGAGCAGAAAACTGAAAAGGAGCCCAAGTCCCTGATGATGGCATGGAGGCATCCTGTATTTCTGAATGGTCTATCCTCATACTTCTTTTATGCAATGAGAAAGAAACATCTACAATATTAAGAACACTTATATTTTAATTACTAGTGGCCAAATGGAATTCCTAATTGATACACTCCTCCTCCTTAGCTGAAACTACCTTTAAAAAAAATTGGAGTATAATTTCTTTACAATGTTGTGTGTTGGTTTCTGATGTACAGCAACATGAATCAGCTGTAAGTATACATATATCTCCTCCCTGTTGAGCCTCCCTCCCACCCACCCCGAATTCCACCCTTCTGGGTCATCACAGAGCACAGAGCTGAGCTCCCTGTGTTATATAGCAGCTTCCCACTAGTTCTCTATTTTACACATGGTAGTTAGTGTATATATGTCATTGCTACTCTTCCAACTTGTCCCATTCTCTACCTTTTAAACGGGGAAGGCAATGGCACCCCACTCCAGTACTCCTGCCTGGAAAATCCCATGCACAGAGGAGCCTGGTGGGCTGCAGTCCATGGGGTCGCTGAGGGTCGGACACGACCTAGTGACTTCACTTTCACTTTTCACTTTCATGCATTGGAGAAGGAAATGGCAACCCACTCCAGTGTTCTTGCCTGGAGAGTCCCAGGGACGGCGGGGCCTGGTGGGCTGCCATCTATGGGGTCGCACCGAGTCGGCCACGAGACTTAGCAGCAGCAGCAGCTACCTTTTAAAACAACCTCTTATAGCTTCCTTGAGCTGCTCTATGACAGTGTCCTTGGGTCAGTGAATTTGCTTCTTGCTGGGTTTTACATCCCCACTTGGGCTTGCCTTACTCACCCTATTTAAAAATGCAGCCCCCTGAAGCTACTCTTTAGCCTCACTTCCTGCTTCATTTTTCTCCACTTGACTTACCATTACCTCACAGGTCATATGATTTATGTTTCTGATTTACTGCCTGTCTCCTGCACCTCTCCCCACAATTTAAAAGTAAGCTCTGTAAGGATTTTTGTCTGTTTCATTAACTGCTATATCCTCTGATCTTCTGATTCCTCCCAAACTGTCCAGTTTGTAGAGAAATGAACAGAGAACAACAGTGACCGTGACACTTGCACTCCTCTTTGAGCCGATATTCTCTCTGTCATTGTTATATGTATACATACAGATACATATTGCATGTGTGCATTGTCATAGGCCGACTTCTGTTTTGGTCCATGTCTTACTGGATTAAAATGCATCTTAGTAATCAAATTAAACAAACCAACTGGCAAGGAGGAGAGAGGACAGAGGTGCAGATATTCCCCTGTGTCTTGTCAGGCTGGAACTCCTTGTGTAATGTGAACTTGTCTGGAAGTGGTCCCTGTATTCCTGCTCTTGGCACTGACGATGAGCTAGTGGCTTGTCCTGGTAGAAGTCAAATGATGAGGGTAGATAGGCTCCATCTGGCGTTCTTTGAAGAGAGCTGGCAGCAAGTGATGCTGAGGTTTGGGGCTGAGATAATTGGAGAAACTCTCAAGGCGCTTGTTGTTCATGATGCCTGCAACCAACCCAAGGTTAACTGGTCTTGATGTGTTTTCACTGCTCACACTCACTCTCTGTTGCTTTCTTGCCTCTGAAGGGTGTGAATTAACAAGAAACAAGGTTTGCTTGAGAAGACAGGGGGTGTCACAGAGATCACAAATGACCTCAGCTCCAGGGAAAGGGAGAGATTTCATGGTCTGGACACAGCGTGTTTGAAGGGGTGCAGTGCTGTCTGCATCAGGTCACTTTGGAACCACTACTGTTTCTTAACCAGGCATGATCATGGGAGGCAGGATGGTGGGGAGGCTGGGCCTGGGTCTCGTCTGGGATGCTGAGGCCTTCATTTCAGTTCTTCAGTCTTTGTACCTCGTCCTCAGGGGAAATCCATTGGCCTGCCCTTGCCAATCTCCCTCCTGTTCCTTCTTAGGACTCAATTATTGCAGTTGTAAAAGGGAGATGAAAAGGTCTGAGATCTGCCTGCTCCATGGCAGTTGGGGAAAATGAATCAAACAAAAATCTCAAATTAACCTATTTCAATGATATATTGCTTGCTTAACACTATTCTGAGATGTAGTAGCTTAAAAGAAAGCAACTTATGCTTTCCCATGATTTAATGAGAGTATAAAATGAGTTAACGTATGCATAGCCCCGAGCCCAAATCCAGGCACAAAGTTGGCACTCAATAAGTATTAGCCCTTAGAATATGGAAGATGACCTTGCCCATGAGAATGTCCTGAGGCTGTGTGCCATTTCCAGGTTACACAGTGGAGCAACACAGGAGAATTTCAAGACTACCTGACACTGAAGTCCCCCATAAAGTGTGTGGGGCCCTGACAGATATTTTGTGGGGGACCTCTATTTATGTAAGTGATTCAGTGTAAAATGTATTATAAAAATTCACAGACTCAGACTTCCTTGGTGGTCCAGCCGGTGAGAATCTACCTGCCAATGCAGGGGACTCAGGTTCAATCCCTGGTCTGGGAAGATTCCGCATGCTGTGAGGCAGCTAAGTCCATGCACCACAACTACTGAGCACTGTAGAGCCCGTGCTCCTCAATAAGAGAATGCACAGCAATGAGAAGCCCGTTCACTGCAACTAAAGAGTAGCCCCTGCTCGCCACAACTAGAAAAAGCTTGCGTGTACCAACAAAGACCCAGTGTAGCCATAAATAAATAAATAAATTTTATTTTATTTTATTTTTTAATATAAATTTATTTATTTTAATTGGAGGTTAATTACTTTACAATATTGTATTGGTTTTGCCATACATCAACATGAATCTGCCACAGGTGTACATGTGTTCCCCATCCTGAACCCCCTCCCTCCTCCCTCCCTATACCATCCCTCTGGGTCGTCTCAGTGCACCAGCCCCAAGCATCCTGTATCATTCATTGAACCTGGACTGGCGATTCATTTCATACATGATATTATACATGTTTCAATGCCATTCTCCCAAATCATCCCACCCTTGCCCTCTCCCACAGAGTCCAAAAGACTGTTCTATGCATCTGTGTCTCTTTTGCTGTCTCACATACAGGGTTATTGTTACTATCTTTCTAAATTCCATATATATGCATTAGTATACTGTATTGGTGTTTTTCTTTCTGGCTTACTTCACTCTGTATAATTGGCTCCAGTTTCATCCACCTCATTAGAACTGATTCAAATGTATTCTTTTTAATGGCTGAGTAATACTCCATTGTGTATATGTACCACTGCTTTCTTATCCATTCATCTGCTGATGGACATCTAGGTTGCTTCCATGTCCTGGCTATTATAAACAGTGCTGTGATGAACATTGGGGTACATGTGTCTCTTTCAATTCTGGTTTCCTCAGTGTGTATGCCCAGCAGTGGGATTGCTGGGTCATAGGGCAGTTCTATTTCCAGTTTTTTAAGGCATCTCCACACTGTTCTCCATAGTGGCTGTACTAGTTTGCATTCCCACCAACAGTGTAAGAGGGTTCCCTTTTCTCCACACCCTCTCCAGCATTTATTGTTTGTAGACTTTTGGATCGCAGCCATTCTGACTGGTGTGAAATGGTACCTCATTGTGGTTTTGATTTGCATTTCTTTGATAATGAGTGATGTTGAGCATCTTTTCATGTGTTTGTTAGCCATCTGTATGTCTTCTTTGGAGAAATGTCTATTTAGTTCTTTGGCCCATTTTTTGATTGGGTCGTTTATTTTTCTGGAATTGAACTGCAGGAGTTGCTTATGTATTTTTGAGATTAATTCTTTGTCCGTTGCTTCACTTGCTATTATTTTCTCCCATTCTGAAGGCTGTCTTTTCATCTTGCTTATAGTTTCCGTTGTGCAGAAGCATAGGCCCATGTGAGCTATAGCAGTTTATTGGTGAAGATCTAGGATACTGAGTAGAAATGGAGTATATACATATTTGCTTATTGTCAAATCAATACACATGAAGACTCTTTTTCATGTCCAGCTATTATCTCCACTTGCTCAGGTCTAGGTACCATCTATTAGTGTGTTTTATTGTCAGATACACCATGTCTGGATAATATCACCTTCCCATCCTCCTCCTCCCTTCACAAGAAAGAGAGACTCTGAGTGCCATGACTCTTTGGAACCTGTTTATACTGGAACAACTTAGATCTTATTGACCGGTAGTTCCCTCCCTAGAACCCCTTACTTAATGCTGGCTGTTTCCTTACCCATGATGGTGCATCAGCTGTCGTGTTGCCATAAATATTGGCTTCCAGTGACTCTGTCAGATGTTGGGTACCATCTTTGTTGATGCTGAACAGACTTATTCAAACTATGCAGGAAAGTGTGAATAAGTCACTTTTTGCTCATGTCAAATTTACTTTTCAGAATTTTATAGTATAAGAGCACAAAGACACATTCCAGGCCATAATCTCTGCATTCCTAGAGTGATCTCTATCAATGTTGATGACATCTTGGATGTCAGTGGTGGGGGTGGAGAGGACAGAGTGTGCCTGCTGCTACCCTTGTAAACCAGATGTAAGTCAGGGATCAGGGAGGACACTGTACCCTCACATGTGGCTCAAGCTTCTGTGATACCACTGACCTGGGATTTTATTAAAATATAGTGAAGGGATTGAGAAGGGAGTCATTTTAGAAACTTAAATGAAAGGAGGGTGTGTTTTTCTTATTAGCACTTGGCTGTATTAGCTTTTTGAGGAAGGTAACTGGTTTGTTCTGGTGTTATTGCTTCTTAGAAGTGGTCTCCATTGCTAGAACTCCTATTTCTATTTCCTTTTGGTAAAAAAGAGAAAAAGAAGAAACAAATTAAGCTTTCCTAGTATTTAGGGTTTCCAGATGGGCTTCCTCAGTGGTTCTGATGGTAAAGAATCCGGCTGCAATGCAGGAGACCTGAGTTTGATCCCTGGGTCGGGAAGATCTCCTGAAGAAAAGAATGGCTATCCACTCCAGTATTCTTGCCTCGAGAATTCCATGGACAGAGGAGCCTGGCGGGCTATAGTCCATGAGATTACAAAGAGTTGGACACGACTGAGCAACTAACATGCATGCACGTGCACACACACACACACACACACAGGGTTACCAGATAAAACAGGATGCTCAGTTAAATTTGAATTTCAGATAAACAATAATTCTTTAGTATAAATAAGTCCCAATGGGGTAAAATAGTTGTATTGCTTATCTGAAATTCAACCTTAGCTAGGCACCTGACAATTTTATTTTCAAAATATGACAACTCTACTAGTATTTAATATCTAAATGGACATAGATGCCCACACTCTGCCTATATGTTACTTGGTCACTTATCATATGTCCTGAAAGGAAAGGAGTTGAGAGTAGTCCCATGATTCAGATATGTTTTTTCAGGAGTTGTCACTTACTGACATTTATATGTACCTTGTTAAGGGATTTACAGATATTATCTGTTTTCTAAATGTATTATTATTATACATATTTAAATATAAAGTTATTAGATTTTTACAGCATGTATTGTCAAGTTTTATTATACAGTTACTCTTACTTTTTCCCTTTGGATCTATGTATCTCTTTTGGATCTTTCTCTTTCTCTCTTCTTTTTTAGCTGCCATAGCTTTAAAATCCAAGTATCAAAATCAACTGAACTCAGCACAAGACTTTTGAACTAAGCTAAATTTTTAAAAAAGTTTAAAAGCATGCTTGATCATATTGCTCCCCAAATTTTCATATTTTCCCAGTAATAGCAAAAGCAACTTTTGTACTTTTAATAAATGAAACAAAATTGAGCTTAATTTTAAAATAACATTGCATTGTCATTTTTAATGCTTTTAAGATTTAAATTTTGGGAGCCTGCTTTGTAATGTGATAATATATTAGTGTAAGTACTTTATAAATAAAGGTACATATACTTGAACACGACTTAGTAACTAAAACACCACCATACTTGAAAGTGAAAATGTTAGTTGCTCAGTCATGTCTGACTCTCTGTGACCTGAAAGACTATAGCCCACCAGCCTCCTCTGTCCATGGGATTCTCCAGGCAAGAATACTGGAGTGGGTTGCCATTTCCTTCTCCAGGGTATCTTCCTGACCCAGAGATAGAACCCAGGTCTCCTCCATTGCAGGTGAATTCTTTACCAGGTGAGCCACCAGGGAAGCTCACACTGTGTAAATAATTTTTGTATGCTTGATCCAAGTAGTTTGGAGACCCCTGGCTTAAAGTACTATTTTAGAAAGGGGTGGTGGTAGTGTGCGTTTGTCTTAGTGGAAATAACTACTAGTCTTAGTGGAAACAGCTACTAGCCTTAGGAAAACTTGCTTATTTTTATTTAAAGCAAATATTTATTTATTTATTTGGATGTACCAGGTCTTTGTTTCAGTACATGGGATCTTCAGTTTTCATTGAGGCATGCAAACTCTTAGTTGCAGCATGTGGGATCTAGTTCCCTGATCAGGGATGGAATCTAGGCCCCCTGCTTTGGGAGTGTGGGGTCTTAGCTCCTGGACCACCAGGAAAGTCTCAAGCTTGCGTATTTTTAATTTGCAATCAATAACACTCTTGTGGTTGGACCAACTAAAAAATTTCACCAGATTTATTCTTGGATGCCCAAAGGAGAGAAATTGGAAAGCCCTTTAATATCTATGTAAAATCTCTGAAAGAGAAGCCAGGCTGCTTGGAAGAGAAACCCAGAACCCTTTGTTGCAAAGACCTGGAGATTTGCAAGAAGACCTTGTTCCTTAGTTTCTGGTTGCATCAGATTCATAGGAAATTTGCTAAATGCATTGTGCCTCTATCCACATAAAGAGCTGGTTACAGGATACAAATTTACAGTCATAAGATGAATAAGCTCTGGGGACCTTAGGTATAGCATGATGATTATAGTTAACAATACTGTATTATATACTTGGAATTTACTCAGAGAGTAAATCTTACATGTTTTCATGCCCCCCTCTCCCAAAAAGGTTACATATGTGAGGTGATGGAGGTGTTAACTAATCTTTTCGCAGTAATCATTTCACAGTGTGTACATGTACATTATCACACTGCACACCTTAAACTTACCCAGTGTTATATGTCACTTACATCTCAATAATCTTAGGGGAAAATGTGTCTGGGGAGGGGCAAATGTCGATAGAGGGTAAAAGCCAAGTACTTTTCTATAAAACCCCTCACGAGGGCATAAGCTTTCTGGGCTCCTTGTGGAATTCTGCTGTGGCATGGGAGGTTCTGGAGGTCACAACCTGGCAGCTAAGAGGAGAAGTGGCCTCAGCTGCTCTATGCACTGATTACCCTGGAAATCAGATCTGTGGGTAGATAACATGATTGAGTCCAGTGCCAAGAGTGACAGACAGACACTTGCGACAACCAGCTCCCCTCCACCCTTCAGGGCCAGAGCTGCATTGCTCTTGTAACTGCAGCAAGACAGGAACCTCACAGCATGCATGGGTGGCCGGAGGCTTGGCAGCCTCACGGGACATCAGCAAATACTTCTCACTTCCACAGTTTGGCAGTGCAGTGGTGCATGGAGACGCTGTCCTGGGTTTGCTGGGGAAATATTGGCCTTGGAAGCCAACTTCTCAGGTTGGAATCTTGAGACCCAGGTTTAAAACAGTGTGGAAAGGGCCATAGCATTTCCAGAAACCCTTCTCTTTGGCTACCAACAGATGGTGACTCTAAATCTGCAGTGCAGTCAGGTTAGAAAAGAAGAAAGTATTTAGAGCACTAGTAAAGCCATTATTCGAATAGTATGGAACATAATGGTTTCTTTGGTAACCAAGCCAGAGAGAGACACCCACACAAAGTTAGAATGCATTGGGCTCATTTCTGTTCTCCACCCCACCCCCCAATCTAACAAGATTAAAATAGTATACAGAGAAAAATGAAAGGCAGCCACATTTCATGCAAGAGGGGATTTGTTCCTTATGAGGACATATTAGTGACCTGTATTTTAGCTTATGGATAACCAAACATAGCAGGTTCTAGCTATGAAACTCTGTTTTCATGGTCACTCAGATTGTTGACTCTCTGCCTAGACTTCAGCACTTATAGTCCTCTCTGGACACTGAGAAATATGAGAGGGGAAAATGAGCAACATTTAACTCATTCTACTCTGCTGATAGTCTTAGCACTAACCAGGCAATGGCAGCACAAAAAAGGTAAAACAAATGATTTTGAAAGGAAACCATTTGTCTTTCAAGAGTGATCTCTCTTCAGCTTTAGGAGTAATTTCTCTTCTGGCTGATAAAGTTCCAAATCACTCTGGGTGAAGGGTTAAAAAAGTGTGAAATAACAGGAGTCTCATGCAAAGAGTTGAAAGGAAACAACCCTCCTAGATTCATGGCTCTGTCCAACAGAATTTTCTTCAATGATGGAAATGTTCTACATCTGTACTAGCCAATGAGGAAGATGCACACGAAGTTATTGCTATTTTAATAAATTAAAATTAATTAAAAATGTATTTCCTTGGTTTAAATGAAATGGCCATAGGTAGCCAGTGGCTATTGGATTAGAGAGTGCTATTAGGAATTCAGAAAGAAATGATGATTTTCATTACTGAAAAATCACCAAATAGAAATTTTGCCTTTAATATTTCACTTTACTATTGTTTTTTTTTGGTGTCAGCCTTGCTCATCTGGAAGTCACCCCATGGATTATCGAAGGCAATGTTTTGCTTAACAGTTCTAATAATAGTGTATCTAAGGGGCTCTGAGCACTTCACAAATATCATCTCATTAATTCTACCAAACTCCCAATGGGACAGGTGAGGAGTACAGATAATTATGTTTAATTTTATAAAAGAGGAAAACAAACACTAGTCTAAAATGTAAATTATTAGCAGCAAAGGCCCTTCTGGAATCCCACTGTTGTCTTCTTTACTTTCTTTGTCCTTTATAGCAAGAACTTAGTATTTTCTCATGTTAGAAAAAAGATTCCTCAGACATGTTATGATTAAATGAAAAACCTGTCACATCCAGTTATAGGTAGAGTATAGTCTGATTAACATTCAGTTTAGTTCAGTTCAGTCGCTCAGTCATGTCCGACTCTTTGCGACCCCATGGACTGCAGCACGCCAGGCCTCCCTGTCCATCACCAACTCACTCAAACTCACGTCCATTGAGTCGGTGATGCCATCCGGCCATCTCATCCTCTGTTGTCCCCTTCTCCTCCTGCCCCCAATCCCTCCCAGCATCAGGGTCTTTTCCAATGAGTCAACTCTTCGCATGAGGTGTCTAAAGGATTGGAGTTTCAGCTTTAGCATCAGTCCTTCCAAAGAACACCCAGGACTGATCTCCTTCAGAATGGACTGGTTGGATCTCCATGCAGTCCAAGGGACTCTCAAGAGTCTTCTCCAACACCACAGTTCAAAAGCATCAATTTTTCAGTGCTCAGCTTTCTTCAAAGTCCAACTTTCACATCCATACATGACCACAGGAAAAACCATAGCCTTGACTAGACGGACCTTTGTTGGCAAAGTAATGTCTCTGCTTTTGAATATGCTATCTAGGTTGGTCATAACTTTTCTTCCAAGGAGTAAGCATCTTTTAATTTCATGGCTGCAATCACCATCTGTAGTGATTTTCGAGCCCAGAAAAATAAAGTCAGGCACTGTTTCCACTGTTTCCCCATCTATTTCCCATGAAGTGATGGGACCAGATACCATAATCTTCATTTTCTGAATATTGAGCTTTAAGCCAACTTTTTCACTCTCCTCTTTCACTTTCATCCAGATGATGCTATGAAAGTGCTGCACTCAATATGCCAGCAAATTTGCAGCAGTGGCTACAGGACTGGAAAAGGTCAGTTTTCATTCCAATCCCAAAGAAAGGCAAGGCCAAAGAATGCTCAAACTACCGCACAATTGCACTCATCTCACATGCTAATAAAGTAATGCTCAAAATTATCCAAGCCAGGCTTCAGCAATACGTGAACTGTGAACTCCCTGATGTTCAAGCTGGTTTTAGAAAAGGCAGAGGAACCAGAGATCAAATTGCCAACATCCTCTGGATCATCAAAAAAGCAAGAGAGTTCCAGAAAACATCTATTTCCGCTTTATTGACTATGCCAAAGCCTTTGACTGTGTGGATCACAATAAACTGTGGAAAATTCTGAAAGAGATGGGAATACCAGACTACCTGACCTGCGTCTTAAGAAAGCTGTACACAGGTCAGGAAGCAACAGTTAGAACTGGACATGGAACAACAGACTGGTTCCAAATAGGAAAAGGAGTACAAGGCTGTATATTGTCTCCCTACTTATTTAACTTCTATGCAGAGTACATCATGAGAAAGGCTGGGCTGGAAGAAGCACAAGCTGGAATCAAGATTGCCAGGAGAAATATCAATAACCTCAGATATACAGATGACACCACCCTTATGGCAGGAAGTGAAGAGGAACTAAAAAGCCTCTTGATTAACATTAGGTTAAAACAAGTAAATAAGTATTTCCTTCTTTTTTCCACTGTAAGACTTTGGACTGTACTTGTGAGTAACCAAGATAGAATATGCTCATTGACTAGAGTACCAAATCTTCCTCAACTTTTGTTTGCCTTCCTTCTTGCCTCTTACAGGGTTATAATATACTGGTATTTAAAAAATATTTTTGCTTTATACATTGTTCTTATGAGAGTGATCTGGACGCATAATGGTATGCTAACCAAAGATCCTTAGGCACTGACAAGTTCCATGAAACCTCTTTATTCATATCATGGATATTTGTGAAGCCCTTAATATGAGACAAAAGTATGCTTTGGACTGTGTATACAAAGTCAGCAAGACCATGTAAAATTTCTGCACTTATGTTTAAGGAGCTGACAGATATTAATCAAAAAATTAAGAATCTGCCTGCCAATGTAGGAGACATAAGAGTCACAGGTTTGATATCTGGATTGGGAAGATCCCCTGAAGGAGGGCATGGCAACCTACTTCAGTATTCTTGCCTGGAGAGTCCCCATCGACAGAGGAGCCTGGCAGGCTATAGTCCATAGGGTTGCACAGAGTTGGACACAACTGAAGCAACTTAGCATGCACACATATACAGTTTCATCTTTGCAGGTGCCATGGAGGAAGAGTTACCTGGGTTTGTAATAGGGAAAGTTGATGTAATCAAGGAGACCAGGGATGGTTTGTCTTGAATAGGGGCCAAGAGCTAAGAGCTAGAGGATGAGTAGGAACTGAGTAGGTGAAAGACAGAATGAAGAGAACATTCTAGTTAGAAGGAACAGCATGTGCAAAGTCTGTGAGTTAACATGGAGCATGGTGAGTGGGAGAGACTGAAGGAAGACGGTTATTGGGGAAGCACAAAGAGAAAGTGAGTTGGGTGAAAGATAGGGTTGGAGAGGTTGGCAGGAGCTAGACCAGGCCGCACCTGCAGGCTAATTTAAGGAGATATATTTTCACCTTATTGGAGAAGGAAATGGAAACTCACTCCAGTATTCTTGCCTGGAGGATCCCAGGGACTGGGGAGCCTGGTGGGCTGCTGTCTATGGGGTTGCACAGAGTCAGACATGACTGAAGCGACTTAGCAGTAGCAGCAGCAGCAGCAGCATTTTCACCTTGTGAGCAGTGGGTGTTATTTAAAGGTTCTTGGTCGGGGTTGCAACCCAGGACAGAATTACATTTTCGAAAGAGCACGTTGGTTGACTGTGGTGAATAGAGAGAAGTTTGAAAGGTGGTCATATCAGGAGGTGTTGTGGAGCTGGTTTAATATTTATTTTTTGTACTTGGATTTATTCTGAGGCAGTTGGGCAATCTGAGAACTTGCCCTTAACCATATTTTTCATATATTGCATGAAGTCTTTTGGCCTAATGGGATGCTCTTAGTTTTTTGATAGAACTAAGGGCAGCAGTAGTGGGTGGGAGAATGAGGGGATTCTGGCCTACAGTGTAGCAGTAATACTTTCTGTGAGTGATGATTTTAGTATCTTAGGGTCTTTTTTTTTTCCTTTTTTGTTGCTAGTTTTCTCCAGAAATAGTAGACACCATTATTTTATTTTTCACTTTGATATCTTGAATCCTTCCAACATATGCTGATTTGAAATTACTATTTCAAATTCCTGTCCTGCAGATTTTTTGTCTTATTGTGTTCCAGGCTTTGAGAGCAACTCCAGATTTAATACAAGGGTTTCTGGGTTCATGCTTGAAATACGATAATTTCAGGTGATTTATATAATAAAAAGGAAAAAGATCCAAGGGTTCTATTGTGCTTTTCTGTGTGTCTATTACCATGCTTGTTCATTCTCATTTGCATTACAGTTATTTATACACTCGTATTAAGCTCTTTCTGCAGCTCCACTTGCCTTCCCTTTCACCTCCTACTCATCCTTCAGATTTCATGTTATCATCACTTCTTCAGGGAAGGCTTCCCTGACCTCTTTGACTAGGACGGTTTCCTATTTTATACACTTTTGTGGCACTATGATCATTTATACTAACTCCTCTGCTATGCGAACAGTGTGCCTGCTGTTTGGGGAGGTTGTTGGAGGCTTGAGTCTTGCCCTTGACTGTGCCCACCATTGGGTCCACTGCCCCCAGCACAATGCCTGGCACAGAGGCGCTCAGTATTTGCTAATGAATGAATAACGACACCTACATGAATGTCCTTGAGGTCAGGGAATTTTCAGTTCATGGCTGACCTGCTTGTTTCTCTCAACAGTTGAAGAGTTGCTGTAAGCTTCCAGCAGGCTCCTGGGAAACCAGCCCCCACCCCACTTTGGTGCATGTTGGCTCTGGCAGCTACTGCAGCTCCAGGTGGCTCCTGTAGTCCCAGGTAGCATCCCTGGCTCCAGGCTCCTGGTGGTTACAGAGCTCTTGAAAACTCAGGTTCCTGTATAACCCCTGTGTTACCAGGCTCCCAGCTGGGTTCTGGCACTGGATGGTTGCCAAGGCCTCACTCATGCCACTAGGCTTCTGGCATATCCCAGGACTACCCAGCCTCTGTGGCCCTGGGAAGTTCCCCAGGTTCCCAATCAGCCCCTGTGAACCCAGGCTCCTGTGCAGGCCTAGCACTAAGCCTATTCCATGGACCCAGTCATCAGGCTGGTCCCTGTACCCATGTACCAGGCCTGCCCACCTACTGACTCAGGCACCAGACTTGCCTGTCCAAGGACTTCAGCAGCAAGAATGCCCATCCAGACCACCAGATGGCCCAACCAGAATCTCTGGACAGGCTGATGGGTTAGAGCTTTGCCTGCCAAGCCAGTTTGTAAAAACATGCAGACACCAGTGTAAGGCCACATGGATCATGAAAAATCAAGGAACCGTGACACCACCAAAGGAAATTCTTTATTTTAAGGAAACGAAAAGTCATTCCACAGAATATGAGAAAATACTTGCAATCTATCTATTTGATAAGGGGTTAATATCCAAGTTATATAAGGAACTCATAGAACTCAATAGCAAACACACACACACACACACACACAAACACACAATCTGACTAAAAAATGGGCAAAGGATTTGAATAAACTTTTTTCCAAAAAAGACATACAAATGGCCAACAGGTAAATCAGAAGATTGCTCAACATCATTAATCATCAGGGAAATGCCAATCAAAAACATAATGAGTCCAAAAGACTGTTCTATACATCTGTGTCTCTTTTGCTGTCTCACATACAGGGTTATCGTTACCATCTTTCTAAATTCCATATATATGCATTAGTATACTGTATTGGTGTTTTTCTTTCTGGCTTACTTCACTCTGTATAATTGGCTCCAGTTTCATCCACCTCATTAGAACTGATTCAAATGTATTCTTTTTAATAGCTGAGTAATACTCCATTGTGTATATGTACCCCAGCTTTCTTATCCATTCATCTGCTGATGGACATCTAGGTCGCTTCCATGTCCTGGCTATTATAAACAGTGCTGCGATGAACATTGGACTCTGTGGGAGTGGGAGAGGGTGGGATGATTTGGGAGAATGGCATTGAAACATGTATAATATCATATATGAAACAAATCGCCAGTCCAGGTTCGATGCATGATAGTGGATACTTGAGGCTGGTGCGCTGGGACGACCCAGAGGGATAGTAGGGGGAGGGAGGAGGGAGGGGGGTTCAGGATGGGGAACATGTGTATACCTGTGGCAGATTCATGTTGATGTATGGCAAAACCAATACAACATTGTAAAGTAATTAACCTCCAATTAAAATAAATAAATTTATATAAAAATAAAAAAACATAATGAAACATCACCTCATATCTGTTAGAATGGCTGCTCTCAAAAAGTCAAGAGACAACAAGTGTTGACGAGGATGTGGAGAAAAGTAAACCCTTGTGTACTGTTGGTGGGACTATCAGTTTGTGCAGCCACTATGAAACCAGATTGGAGACTCCTCAAAAAATTAAAAATAGAACTACCATATGATCCATCAATCTCATCTCTGGATATATAGTTGAAGGAAAAGAAATCACTATTGTGAAGATTTATCTGCACCCCTATGTTCATTGCAACATTAGTCACAGTTGTGAAGACATGGAAATAACCTAAGTGTGCATCAGTAGTGGAGAAGGCAATGGCATCCCACTGCAGTACTCTCTTGCCTGGAAAATCCCATGGAGGGAGGAGCCTGGTAGGCTGCAGTCCATGGGGTCGCTGAGAGTCAGACACGACTGAATGATTTCACTTTCACGCATTGAAGAAGCAAATGGCAACCTACTCCGGTGTTCTTGCCTGGAGAATCCCAGGGATGGCGGAGCCTGGTGGGCTGCCGTCTATGGGGTCACACAGAGTCGGACATGACTGAAGCAACTTAGCTGCTGTGTATCAATAGATGAATGGACACAGAAAATGTAGTATATGTTTACAATGGGATATTATTAAGCCATAAAAAGGAAGGAAATCCTATCTTTTGGGACACTATGGGTGGACCTTGAGGGCATTATGCCAAGTGACATGTCAGATGGAGAAACACAAACACTGTATGTTCTCACCTGTACCTGGAACCTAAAAAAGCTGAATTCATAAAAACAGAGTACCGTAATGATTGCCAGGGACTTAGGGATTGGGGAAATATTGGTCAAAGAGAACAAATTGTAACTTTAAGTTGAATAAGTTTTGGGGATCTAAAGTACAATATATGGTAATTATAATTAATAATACTATAGTATTTATATTCTTAAAAGCTCTAATGGGAGTAGACCTTAAATGTTATCGCCACAATAAAATGGTAATTATGTGAGATGAAGGAGGTGCTAACTAACCTTAGTTTGGTAAATGTTTCATATTATATATGTGTATCAAATCATCATATGGTATACCTTCAATGACATATGTTATATATAAATAACATCTCAGTGAAACTGCAAAAAAAAAAGAATTGATGTAAAACCTCTATTATTTCTCTCTCCTTTTTTAATTGAAGTATAGTTGCTTTAAAGTGTTGTGGTAGTTTCTGCTGTACAGGAAAGTGAATCAACTATGCATATACATATATCCCCTCTTGTTTAGATTTCCTTCCCATTTAGGTCACTACAGAGCACTGAGTAGAATTTCCTGTGCTATACAGTTGGTTCTCATTATTTATCTGTTTTATGCATAATAGTATATATATGTCAATCCCAGTCTCCCAATCCATCCCACCCACCCCCTTCCTCCTTTGGTATTCATATGTTTGTTCTCTATGTCTGTGTCTCTATTTCTGCTTTGTAAAATAGATTCATTTATACCATTTTCCTGGATTCCACATATATGCATTAATATACAATATTCATTTTTCTCTTTCTGACTTACTTCATTCTGTATGACACTCTCTAGGTCCATCCACATCTCTACAAATGGCACTATTTCATTCCTTTTTATGGCTGAGTGATATTCCATTGTAAATATACCCCACATCTTCTTTATGCATTCATCTGTTGATGTACATTTAGGTTGCCTCCATGTCCTGGCTATTGTAACTCGTGCTGCAGTGAACATTGGGGTGTATGTACCTTTTGGAATTATGGTAAAATCTGTATTATTGAGTTCTATCTCACATGTAATTTTTAGCAGGGATGCCAATATCCAAGTGGACATAGGTTTCCACTTACAATAAATATATTAAATATCACCCATTTAAAATGGAACAAGATACTAAACAACATAAAATATGCAAGAATATAGTGAACTGTTTAAGAGCATGGATTCTGAAACCAAACTATTTGGATTCGAATTATGGTACTGGAGCTTACTTACTGTAAGGCCATATGCAAATTATTTAACCTCTCTGTGCCTGGTTACTCATTTTTAAAATGAGGATAATGATTTCTGCCTCAAATAATGCTATGAGTTGTAAATAAGTAAATTTATATAAACAGGTGAACTCATTTTATAACAATGCCTTGTATAAGTGTTAGCTGTCATTATTATGTGACTGTTATTAGGAAAAAGGAGAGGCTATGAACAAAAATGTTCAAGTTCCTCCATGGCTCCTTTCTTGTTAACTTGAAAATAAGCCTCACAATGTTCTCAGTTGATATTTTTTCTCAATACATTGATGTGATTTTTTTTCAGTTCCCACAGTTTAATATCATGCAGATGACAATGGAATTATGTTGTTTTCCCACCAAAATTTACTGTAAATGCTGAAAAGTCAGTGAAAACTAAGGATACTGTGATGACATTGATAGTATCAAATTATCTGGGAAACTTTAAGAAGAAGATGTGAGTGGGCCCCAAGGCTGCTGGATTAGGTTCCCTAGGGGAAGTGAGTGGTTGTGTATGTGTGTTTTGGGGGTGTGGAAGCTACTGAGCTGGGAGTAATAGGTTTATGTGTATATATTTTGAACTTTGTACTGGAGGGTAATATATACACAGAAAGACACATACACATCATAAGTTTACAAGTTGAATTTTCAAGAGTGAACACACCCATGGAAGAAACAGAACATAGCCAGCAGTCCAGAAGCCCTTTCCCATCAGTAATCCACCATCTTGAATCGCCATCTTGACTTCTAACACCGTAGATTACTTTTGCACGTTTTTGCTGTTCAGTCAGATAAAGTGATGCAGTATATATTCCTTTATATCTGGCTTTTATCCTCAATATTAAGTATGTGAGATTCTCTATATTGTTGCATGTAGTTGTATATTATTCATTCACGTGCTCTATATTATTTTGTGTGTGTGTGAAAAGATATTTTCCCTTCTATTGTCAATGGGCATTTGGGTGAATTCCAATTTGGAGCTACAATGCGCCCCTCTGAGCATTCTAATCCATATTCTGCTGCACATGTGTGTATTTTTGTTGGGCATATGCCTAAGAGTGGAATCGCTGGGTCATAAGGTATGCAGATGTTCAGCTTTAGTAGATTTTATGTGCATTTTTTAAGCTCTAGAGGTGATTCTGATTCCTGGCCAAGGCTGAAAACCACTGATCTATCATATCTACCCAAAAGGAAGGTTTAAAGCCACACTATCAAAGCATGGATGAGCTCATTAAACATGTAATGTTAAGAAGATGAACTGCACGGATCATCCAAACAGCCTGCCAGATAATGCTAATATCTGTGGCTTCAATAGTTAGCTTGCCATTTCCATGGGGGTCAGGGTGGGTAGGTTAATGCTGGTTGCTGGCTCTCTCTTTTTCTTTTCTCCCTTGGTTCGACCCTGGTTTCTCTTAGGTTCAGCAAAGTGGAATGCTGAGTGAGAACTGAGACTGAGAGAAAGTGTTGCCAAGTACCGTTAATTATTAATGAAATGAATTTGCATCAAACCAGAGGGGATTAAAATGGCTTAAAATGAATAGCAAGTTCTTGATAAGGCTTTTCCTTTTCTCAGGTGACTGGAATGATGCACTCGTGTTGGAGCACATTAATTTAATAGAAGCACTGCTCCCTCCCAGTGCAGCTTGGAGCTGGATGTAAGCCCAGCCCGGGGACAGCAGGTTCTGGAGCAATTTCTGCTTACGTGGCTTTGGTGAAACCAAGTGATATGAGCAGAACACAGCTGGCTGAAAAAGTGCTTTAAACATAACTCAAAGGAAAACATCCTTTCCCTACCCCACCAAAAGCACTGGGGAGAGAAACAGATCTTGCTACTGTGTCAGACAGCTCTCAGTTCAAATCCCATCTCAGCTTTACCAGGTCTGATGATCTTGCAGATTTCCTGACCTCTCAGAGCCTTTGATTTCTTCATCTGTTAAATGGGATATGTATCCAGACCTCAAGAGATCGTATGTAAAGTGCCTGGCTTCCAGTAGGCACCCAGGAAGTAGCAGTTATTATTTCCCATGGTGCTGTGGAAAACAATGTCGAGAATATACCTGTGTGGTAAAAAGAAAGAGCAATGGAGAGAAGGTGGTGCTCTGGAAGCCGGTATTCAGACAGATGGCAGGCCCATATCGAAAACAGAGGGGACTTCCCTGGTGGTCCAGTGGCTAAGATTCTGTGCTCCCAATGCAGGGGGCCTGGGTTTGATCCCTGGTCAGGAAACTAAATCCTGCATGCTGCAACGAAGACCTAGTACAGCCAAACAAATAAATAAAATAAGTCTTTTAAAAAAGAAATGAAAATGGAAATGTTTCCTGCTGCTACAGATCCAAGGAAAGTCTTTAAGTCTGTGTAAAACATAAAGGATCGGCTACCAGAATTTTTTTTCAGTTCATTACATACACAAGCACACCAGTGTGCCAAGGACATGTGGAAAGCTAACTAAGCTGAAAGACTGGTAAGAATGTCAGGCTACCGGAGCTGGGCATTCTGGACAGGTCAGGGTTATAACTAAATTATCCTATGAGGGACACTGGACCCACTCAAAGGAAACTCTACTTAGGTGGCCACATTCTGCCCCATGCATCCCCAGTTTTCCTTGGCTACAGCTGACTAGACCATGGATGAGCATGAAAGCTGGGGCCCTTTAGTCTGTCTTGCTTATCTTTTAATTTAATTATTACCATTTACAGAAAACTTTCCCTAAGTGTCTAGGTCAGTAGGATAGAACTGACTTAGGGTTGTGACAGAATAGGAAGGAATGGACAGGCAGAGAGAGAGATTATTATCCAAGCCCTAGACAAAAATTGACGTGGAAAGAGCGAAGGTGACAACAGGGCAACATTTATCAAACACTTATTTGGTGCAAGGCATTAAGCTCAACACTTTACATGCATCATCTCTTCTGATAACCATTAAAGAAGATACAATTACTTCCCCCATTTTAGAGATGAAGAAATCGAAGTTGCAATTTAGTTCAGTGACTTTCCAAGCTTGAAGCAAGCTCACATCTCATTGTTTATAATCCCATGCCCTTAAACCACCCCTCCACAGCCTCACCATTGGTGGACCACAATACCAGTATGGCAGGAGAGCTGGGAATTGATCTGTTGTTCAGTAGAAACCATGTTCAGAGCAATGTGATAGTATGTTTTGTATGCATTCCTTGTATTTGGTTATTTAGACTGGCTTATTTCAAGTTGTGGAAAAAATCACTCCTGTTCAATTGATGGCAATTCGTTTGTTTCATGATTAAAAAGTCATTCTTTTATATTTAAACAACACATAATTCAATGAAAGAAATTCTCAGAGCAGCATTGGCCCAGGACCATATAATAAACATTTGAAAAGCACTCAGTATTTTAAAAAAAATGGCTAAACCATTAATTGATTAGTTCAAATACTCTTTATGTGGTGAGGGAGTAATAGAATAACCTATGTTTTAGGGAGAAGTTAAGGAAACCCTAGGAGGTTAATATGTACCCAGGTTCCCCACTGAAAGAGATAATGCAGGCTTCAAATTCAGTATCACCAACTAGTTACCCAACCAGTTCCTTGGGGCTGAATGGGAATAACCCCTGGAGTAGCTGCACACATTACAAAACTGTTCAAATACTTGAATTTTATGCTTTTTGGAGTTAGGTTGACAGACAATTCGATACTGTTCTCAATACTCCCATTCTGTAATTTTAATGCTGGTAGGTTTCCATCAGTTGATTATCTACACACTTATTTCTTTTGTAATTATTATGTATAGACAGTGGATTCCATTCTGGAGCTATAACCCTGGGCAAGACAGCTGACATTGGGAGGCGAAGACAGGGAAACTGTAATTCTGTGGGGCTGATGGGAGCCATGGCGAACACGTACAGTGGAGAGGTGGTGGGGAGCTATGTCACATGAAGCTTGTGTCTACTAAAAGAGCACTTTTCCTGTCCTGGACTCTTTTCTACCAGTTACCAGAACCCAGAATTCTGTAGACCAGTGATTCCCAAACGTTGCTGGGTATAAGAACTACCTGGAAACTTAGTCACATACCAAGGCCCAGGCCCTGTTCACGTTAACAAGAATGGGCTTTTGTGTCCTTCATCATCTCTGTATGCGATTCTGACTCAAATCTATGTTTGAGAACCATTCCTGTGGGCCAACAGTATACCATTTCACTGGATGTAGCACAGCTGTCCCTGTAGGGGGTTGGGGCCACAGACACCCCCACCCCATCCTGCGGATGCCAAAATCCACAGATGCTCAAGTCCTTCTAGAAAATGGTGGTGACCAGAGCCCTCTGTATCTGCATGCAGAACCCATGGATGCACAGGGCCAGCCGTGTGACACGTACGGCGGTTCAGCTATTTTCTCTGTTTTCTTTCTGGAATGTGGAATAGGACCTGCTACAGGATATCTGATTTCAAGAGACTTTGCCTTGTTTGAAGCTGAATGATTCAAAGTGGGAAAATACAATTTTATGTCTCCTTTCATGTTGGTTACCTTGCCCCTGACCTATATTTTTGGATTATTGCACTCATTTTTCTTTGAAGTTGTTTTCTGAGCAGAAAACATTTTATTGAGAAGTGTTCTTGTGAATTCAAAATGTGGGATTAAGTAGGAAATACCAGCACTAGAACAGAGACAAATACTTGATTGAAGACAATATTCCTTTGGGAGAGAATCCCCCTTTCCTAGTTCTTTGTTGCATTTCTATTTCCATTGAGATGGGATTTGAATTAAAACTTTCCCTTCTTGATTATGTGACTTAGGGAAGTTACTTAACTTTTCTGTTTCCACTTGCCTCAGCTGTAAAATGGGGATGGTGATAATAACACTACCTCCCTCACAGTGTTGTTATGATGATTAACAAAGTTGACATAGGAAAACACTTACAACTGGGAACCTAAAAAGTGCTAAATGAATGTTCCTGCTATTATGTTTTTCCAGCATACTTTTAAAATCTCTTATTCCTCTTTGCATGTCTGTTGCCTTTCTATTTGATGTTCAGGCTAAAGACCAGTAGATTCTGTCAAGATTAATTTAAAAAGAATCAGGGCCTCATAAAGGTCTATTATGAAATTAACCCAGTCTCATAGTGAAGTGAAGTTGCTCAGTCATGTCCGACTCTTTGCGACCCCAAGGACTGTAGCCTACCAGGGTCCTCGGTCCATGGGATTTTCCAGGCAATAGTACTGGAGTGGATTGCTATTTCCTACTCCAGGGGATCTTCCCAACCCAGGGATCGAACCTGGGTCTCCCGCATTGTAGACAGATGCTTTACCATCTGAGCCACCAGGGAAGTCCTCATAGATACTGCTAATACTTCTTATAAACATATGATGTTTAGAAACTAGGGATTGAAGTTTAGGAACAGAACCTATAGTCAACCAAGGGCAATGTGAAACTGACTCAGAATGGTGGGCCAGACCACCTGCATTGATTCTCCAGAACTTTCCCAGAGGAGACCAATGCCTCACCTTGTCCCCTTCCCAGGTCTTGGCAGAAGGGCCTAGGTGAGAACTACCTGGAGACTGTGTATAGAGTTGGGATAGGGACTGCTTCTGAGGTGGAACCTGAATTTCAATAAGATGCTGGTATTTCCATTTTGCTTTACTGCAGACTATATGCAGATTCTCCCTCCAAAGGCTTGTTGCCTGTCTGATTCCTTCAGCGTCCCATTGTGGTTGCACAGAAAGCACCTGAGCATCTAGCAGGCAGGCCTCGAAGCACGCCTCTACTCCCTCCTTCCCAGATGCTGCCAGAGGGTCCAGGTCCCTGCCTTCAGCTTATGTGTCCTCAGCTTCACAGTGAAGGCCCCCACCCCTGCTTTGCCATCCACTTTGTTTTCCCCAGTGGATATGGTTTTTAATTTATCATATATAGCAAAAGGTAAATATTAACATTATTCTGCCATATAGTTTAAGAAAATTGCTTTTATTTTTCTATTTTTTATTTAAATACTAAAAAGATTTTCTTACAGTGATGTGTTGGTTTCTGCCACACAACAACGCCAATCAGCCATAATTATACATACATCCCATCCCTTCCTTGCCTCCCCCATCTCATACTTCCAGATCATCACAGAGCGCTTTTGACATATGCTCATGAATGCTTATATATCCTTTTAATTTCTCTACACTGGGTGTTATAGACACAACACCATAGTGTGCATTATCTATCCTCCTATCAGTGGACCTTTATGTTGTTTCCATGTTTTCACTGTTATGAACAGTGTTGAAGAGAACATCCTTTCACAAGTCTCCTTTTACCTGGGTGTTTACCTTACCTGACACTTTTAGTTGATTTGGGCTTCTCTTTTTCAGTATAAAACACTTAAAAGCACGCCATCCACTTTAACTATGTTCCCTTTGCAACCTCAAGTGTCCTTTTTAAAAGATGTATATTTATTACTCACTCTCTGCTAGGAAGAGTGATATATATATATATATATATATACACACACACATATGTATGTATGTATATATATATATGTGTGTGTGTGTGTATATATATATATATATATATATATCTGTTTCTATACACAGAAACAAAACCATGGATTTGATATGTGGACTATGTGGGAAATAGGATTGGTATACTATATAATTTTTTAATTAATTTTTATTGAAGGATAATTGCTTTACAGAATTTTGATGTTTTCTGTCAAACTTCAACACAAATCAGCCATAGGTATGCACATATCCCCTCCATTTTGAACTTCCCTCCCATCTCCTTCCCTATCCCCCCTCTCTCGGTTGCCACAGAGCCCTGTTTGAGTTTCCTGAGCCATACAGCAAATTCCCCTTGGCTATCTATTTTACACATGGTGATGTAAGTTTCCATGCTACTCTTCCCATAATCTCACCCTCTCCTCCCCTCTCCCCGTGTTCATATGTCTATTCTCTGTGTCTATTTCTCCACTGCTGCCCTGTGTGTAATTTCTTCAGTGCCATTTTTCTAGATTCTGTATATATGTGTTAAAATATGATATTTTCCTTCTCTTTCTGACTTACTTCACTCTGTAAATAGGTTCTAGGTTCATCCACCTCATTAGAACTGACTCAAAGGCGTTCCTTTTTATGGCTGAGTAATATTCCATTGTATATATGTACCACAATTTCTTTATCCATTCCTCTGTCGATGGACATCTAGGCTGCTTCCATGTTCTAGCTATTGTAAAAAGTGCTGCAATGAACAATGGGATACATGTGTCTTTTTCAATTTTGGTTTTCTCAGGGTATATACCTAGGAGTGGGATAGCTGGTGGTTTTATTCCTAGTTTTTTTTAAGCAATCTCCATACCGTCTTCCATAGTGGCTGTATCAATTTACATTCCCACCAACAGTGCAAGAGCATTCCCTTTTCTCTACACCCTATCCAGCATTTATTGTTTGTAGACTTTTTGATGATAGCCATTCTCATTGGTATGAGGTAATATCTTATTGTGGTTTTGATTTGCATTTCTCTAATAATGAATGATGTTGAGTATCTTTTCATGTGTTTGTTAGCCATCTCTATGTCTTCTTTGGAGAAATGTCTCTTTAGGTCTTTTTCCCACTTTTTGATTGGGTTGTTTGTTTTCCTGGTATTGAGTTGTATGAGCTGCTTGTATATTTTGGAAATTAATCCTTTGTCAGTTTCACTTGCTATTATTTTCTCACATTCCGAGGGTTGTCTTTTTACCTTGCTTATAGTTTCCTTTGCTGTGCAAAAGCTTTTAAGTTTAATTAGGTCCCACTTGTTTACTTTTGTTTTTATTTCTGTTCCTCTAGGAGGTGGGTCATAGAGAATCTTGCTTTATGTCATCAAGTGTTCTGCCTATGTTTTCTTCTAAGAGTTTTATAGTTTCTGGTCTTATATTTATGGCTTAATTTATTTTGGGTTTATCTTTGTGTATGGTGTTAGGAAGTATTCTAGTTTCATTCTTTTACATGGCTGTCCAGTTTTCCCAGCACCATTTATTGAAGAGGCTGTCCTTGCCTCATTCTATATTCTTGCCTCCTTTGTCAAAAATAAGGTACCCATAGGTGCATGGGTTTATTTCTGGCTTTCTATCTTGTTTCATTGGTCTATATTTCTATTTTTGTGCCAGTACCATACTGTCTTGATGACTGTAGCTTTGTAGTATAACCTGAAGTCAAGAAGATTGATTCCTCCAGCTCCATTCTTATTTCTCAAGACTGCTTTGGCTATTTGAGGTCTTTTGTGTTTCAATATGAACTGTGAAATTTTTTGTTCTAGTTCTGTGAAAAATGCCATTGGTAATTTGATAGGGACTATAGAATCTGTAGATTGTGTTTGGTAGTATAGTCATTTTCACAATATTAATTCTTCCTACCCAGGAACATGGAATATCTTTCCATCTGTTTATATAATCTTTGATTCTTTCATTAGTGTCTTATAATCTTCTGTGTACAGTTCTTCTGTCTGCTTAGGTAAGTTTATTCCTAGATATTTAATTATTTTTGTTGCAATGGTGAATGGGATTGATTCCTTAATTTCTCTTTCTGATTTTTCATTGTTAGTATATGGGAGTGCAAGTGATTTCTGTGTATTTATTTTGTAACCTCCAACTTTGCTAAGTTCACTGATTAGCTCTAGTAACTTTTTGATACTATCTTTAGGGTTTCCTATATACAGTAGCATGTCATCTACAAATAGGGAGAGCTTTACTTCTTTTCCGATCTGGATTCCTTTTATTTCTTTTTTTAAAATTTCTTTTTCTTCTCTGATTTCTGTAGCTAGGACTTCCAAAACTATGTTGAATAATAGTGGGGAAAGTGGACACCCTTGTCTTGTTCGTGATCTTAGGGGGAATGCTTTCAGGTTTTCACCATTGAGAATAATGCTTGCCATAGGCTTATCATATATGGCCTTTATTATGTTGAGGTAAGTTCCTTCTGTGCCAATTTTTTGAAGAGTTTTAAGCATAGATGGGTACTGAATTTTGTCAAAGGCTTTTTCTGCATCAGTTGAGCTTCTCATATGGTTTTTATCTTTCAACTTGTTAATATAGTGTATCACATTGATTGATTTGCATATATTGAAGAATCCTTGCATTCCTGGAATAAACCCAATTTGATTATGGTGTAAGATCTTTTGGATGTGTTTCTGAATTCTAGTAATTTGTTGTTGTTGTTGTTCTTCTTTTTCCAGTTGTTTTAGGTGTAAAGTGAGGTTGTCTATTTGATGTTTTTCTTGTTTCTTGAGGTAGGATTGTGTTGCTATAAACTTCCCTCTTAGAACTGCTTTTGCAGCATCCCATAGGTTTTGAGTTGCCATATTTTCATTGTCATTTGTTTCTAGAAATTTTTTTATTTCCCTTTTGATTTCTTCAGTAACCTGTTGGTTATTTAGAAATGTATTGTTTAATCTCCATGTGTTTGTGTTTCTTACAGCCTTTTCTTGTAATTGATATCTAGTTTCACAGCATTGTTGTTAGAGACGATGCTTGATAGGATTTCAACTTTCTTAAATTACTGAGGTTTGATTTGTGACCCAAGAAGTGGTCTATCCTAGAGAATGTTCCATGTGTACTTGAGAAGAAGGTGTATTCTTCTGCATTTGGATGGAATATCCTGAAGATATCAATGAGATCCATCTCATCTGATATATAATTTAAGACTTACGTTTCCTTATTAATTTTCTGTTTGGTGATCTGTCCATTGGTGTGAGTGGGGTGTTGAAGTCTCCTACTATTATTGTGTTACTGTCAGTTTCTCCTTTTATGTCTATTAGTGTTTATCTTATGTATTGAGGTACTCCTATGTTGGATGCATAGATATTTACAATTGTTATGACTTCCTCTTGGATGGATCCCTTGATCATTATGTAGTGTCCTTCCTTATCTCTTGTAATCTTTATTTTAAGGATTGTAATCTATTTTGTCTGACATGAGGATTGCTACTCCAGCTTTATTTTGCTTCCCATTTGCATGGAATATATATTTTCCATCCTCTCACTTTCAATCTATATGTGTCTTTAGGTCTGAAGTGGGTTTCTTGTATATAGCTTATATATTGGTCTTTTTTTTTTTTTTGTATCCATTCAGCCAGTCTGTGTCTTTTTGTTGGAGCATTTAATCCATTTACATTTGATGTAATTACTGATATATATGTTCCTATTGCCATTTTCTTAATTGTTTGGGATTGATTTTGTAGATGTTTTTCCTTCTCTTGTATTTCTTGTCTATATAAATCCCTTTAACAGTTGTTGTAAGGCTGGCTTGATGACACTGAATTCTCTTAACTTTTGCTTGTCTGGAAAAATTTTTATTTCTTCATCAGTTTTGAATGAGATCGTTGCTGGGTACAGTAATCTTGGTTGCAGATTTTTCACTTTCAGTACTTTAAATATATCCTGCCATTCCCTTCTGGCCTACAGAGATTCTGAGGAGAGAGTAGCCATTAAATGTATGGGGTTTCCCTTGTATGTTACTTATTGCTTTTCCCTTGCTGCTTATAATATTCTTTCTTTGTGTTTAGTCTTTGTTAATTTGATTAGCATGTGTCTTGGCATGTTTCTTCTTGAGTTTATCCTTATGGGACTCTTTGCACATATTGGACTTGATTGACTATTTCGTTTTCCATGTTGGAGAAATTTTCAACTATAATCTCTTCAAAATTTTTCTCATACCCTTTCGTTCTCTCTTCTTCTGTTCAGTTCAGTTCAGTTGCTCAGTCGTGTCCAAGTCATTGTGACCCCATGGACTGCAGCATGCCAGGCCTCCGTGTCCATCACCAACTCCCAGAGTTTGCCCAAACTTATGTCCCTTGAGTCAGTGATGACATCCAACCATCTCATCCTCTAACATCCCCTTCTCCTCCCACCTTCAATCTTTCCTAGCATCAGGATCTTTTCAAATGAGTCAGTTCATTTCAGATAGCCAAAGTATTGGAGTTTCAGATTTAGCATCAGTCCTTCCAATGAACATTCAGGACTGATTTCCTTTAGGATGGACTGGTTGGATCTCCTTTCAGTCCAAGGGACTCTCAAGAGTCTTCTCCAACACCACATTTCAAAAGCATCAATTCTTTGGCACTCAGCTTTCCTTATACTCCAACTCTCACATCCATACATGCCTACTTGAAAAACCATAGCTTTGACTAGACGAATATTTGTTTGCAAAGTAATAGCTTTGCTTTTTAAAATGCTCTCTAGGTTGGTCATAGCTTTTCTTCCAAGGAGTAAGCGTCTTTTAATTTCATGGCTGCAGTCACCATCTGCAGTGATTTTGGAGCCCCCCAAAATAAAGTCTCTCACTGGTTCCATTGCGTCCCTATTTGCCATGACATGATGGGACCAGATGCCATGATCTTAGTTTTCTGAATGTTGAGTTTTAAGTCAACTTTTTAACTCTCTTCTTTCACTTTCATCAAGAGGCTCTTTAGTTCTTCTTCATTTTCTACCGTAAGGGTGGTGTCATCTGCACATCTGAGGTTATTGCTATTTCTCCCAGCAATCTTGATTCCAGCTTGTGCTTCATCCAGCCCAGCATTTCTCATGATGTACTCTGCATATAAGTTAAATAGGCAGGGTGACAATATACAGCCTTGATGTACTCCTTTCCTTATTTGGAACCAGTTTGTTGTTCCATGTCCAGTTCTAAGTGTTGCTTTCTCACCTGCATACAGATTTCCCAGGAGGCAGGTCAGGTGGTCTGATATTCCCATCTCTTTAAGAATTTTCCACAGTTTGCAGAGATAAATCCACACACCTATGGACACCCACTCCAGTACTCTTGCCTGGAAAATCCCATGGGTGGAGGGGCCTGGTGGGCTGCAGTCCATGGGGTCGTGAAAAGTCGGACACGACTGAGCGACTTCCCTTTCACTTTTCACTTTCATGCATTGGAGAAGGAAATGGCAACCCACTCCAGTGTTCTTGCCTGGAGAATCCCAGGGACGGGGGAGCCTGGTGGGCTTCTGTCTATGGGGTCACACAGAGTTAGACACGACTGAAGCGACTTAGCAGTAGCAGCAGCAGCATGGACACCTTATCTTTGACAAAGGAGGTGAGAATATACAATGGAGAAAAGACAATCTCTTTAACAAGTGGTGCTGGGAAAACTGGTCAACCACTTGTGAAAGAATGAAACTAGAACACTTTCTAACACCATACACAAAAATAAATTCAAAATGGATTAAAGATCTAAATGTAAGACCAGAAAATATAAAACTCCTAGAGGAAAACATAGGCAAAAGACTCTCTGACATAAATCACAGCAGAATCCTCTATGACCCACCTCCTAGAGTAATGGAAATAAAAGCAAAAATAAACAAATGGGACCTAATTAAACTTAACAGCTTTTGCACAATGAAGGAAACTATAAGCAAGGTGAAAAGACAGCCTTCAGAATGGGAGAAAATAATAGCAAATGAAGCAACTGACAAAGAATTAATCTCAAAAATACAGAAGCAGCTCATGCAGCTCAATTCCAGAAAAATAAATGACCCAATCAGAAAATGGGCCAGAGAACTAAACAGACATTTCTCCAAAGAAGACTTACAGATGGCTAAGAAACACATGAAAAGATGCTCAACATCACTCATTATCAGAGAAATGCAAATCAAAACCACAATGAGGTACCATTTCACGCCAGTCAGAATGGCTGCTATCTAAAAGTCTACAAGTAATAAATGCTGGAGAGGGTGTGGAGAAAAGGGAACCCTCTTACACTGTTGGTGGGAATGCAAACTAGTACAGCCACTATGGAGAACAGTGTGGAGATGCCTTAAAAAACTGGAAATAGAACTGCCCTATGACCCAGCAATCCCACTGCTGGGCACACACATCGAGGAAACCAGAATTGAAAGAGATACATGTACCCCAATGTTAATCGCAGCACTGTTTACAATATAGGACATGGAAGCAACCCAGATGTCCATTGGCAGATGAATGGATAAGAAAGCAGTGGTACATATACACAATGGAATATTACTCAGCAATTAAAAAGATTGCATTTGAATCAGTTCTAATGAAGTAGATGAAACTGGAGCCTATTATACAGTGTGAAGTAAGTCAGAAAGAAAAACACCAATACAGTACATTAACACATATATATGGAATTTAGAAAGATGGTAATGATAACCCTATATGTGAGACTACAAAAGAGACACAGATGTAAAGAACGGACTTTTGGACTCTGTGGAAGAAGGCGAGGGTGGGATGATTTGAGAGAATAGCATTGAAACATGTATATTATTATATGTGAAATAGACCACAAGTCCAGGTTTGATGCATGAGACAGGGTACTCAGGGCTGGTGCACTGGGACGACCCTGAGGGATGGGATGGGGAGGGAGGTGGGAGAGGGGTTCAGAATGGGGAACACATGTATACCTATGGCTGATTCATGTCAATGTATGGCAAAACCAGTACAATATTGTAATTAGCCTCCAATTAAAAGAAATTAAAAGAAAAAGAATTTTCCACAGTTTGCTGTGATCCCCACAGTCAAAGGCTTAGGCATAGTCCATAAAGCAGAAATAGATGTTTTTTTTTTCTGGAACTCTCTTGCTTTTTTGATGATCCAGTGGATGTTGACAATTTGATCTCTTGTTCCTCTGCCTTTTGTAAATCAAGCTTGAACATCTGGAATTTCACAGTTAACATACAGTTGAAGCCTGGCTTGGAGAATTTTGAGCATTACTTTGCTAGCCTGTGAGATAAGTCTCATTGTGCAGTGGTTTCAACATTCGTTGGCATTGCCTTTCTTTGGGATTGGAATGAAAACTGACCTTTTCCAGTCCTGTGGCTACTGCTGAGTTTTCCAAATTTGCTGGTATATTGAGTGTAGTAATTTCACAGCATCACCTTTTAGCATTTAAAATAGCTCAACTGGAATTCCATCACCTCCGCTAGCTTTACTCATCGTGATGCTTCCTAAGACCCACTTGACTTCACATTCCAGAATATCTGGCTCTAGGTGAGTGATCATACCATTGTGATTATCTGGGTCATGAAGATCTTTTTTGTGTAGTTCTTCCATTGTATTCTTGCCACCTCTTCTTAATATCTTCTGCTTCTGTTAGGTCCATACCATTTCTGTCCTTTATTGTGCCCATTTTTCATTGAAAAGTTCCCTTGGTATCTCTAATTTTCTTGAAGAGATCTCTAGTCTTTCCCATTCTGTTGTTTTTCTCTATTCCTTTCCATTGATTGCCGAGAAAGGCTTTCTTATCTCTCCTTGCTATTCTTTGAAACTCTGCATTCAAATGGGTATATCTTTCCTTTTCTCTTTTGCCTTTTTCTTCTCTTCTTTTCACAGCTGTTTGTAAGTCCTCCTCAGACAACCATTTTGCCTTTTTGCATTTCTTTTTCTTGGGGATGGTCTTGATCCTTGCCTCCTGTACAATGTCATGAAGCTCTGTCCATAGTTTTTCAGGCACTCTGTCTATGAGAGCTAATCCCTTGAATCTATTTGTCACTTCCACTGTATAATCATAAGAGATTTGATTTAGGTCATAGCTGAATGGCCTAGTGGTTTTCCCTACTTTCTTCAATTTAAGTCTGAATTTGGCAATAAGGAGTTCATGATCTGAGCCACAGTCAGCTCCTGGTCTTGTTTTTGTTGACTGTATAGAGCTTCTCCATCTTTGGCTGTAAAGAATATAATCAATCTAATTTCAATGTTGACTATCTGGTGATGTCCATGTGTAGAGTCTTCTCTTGTGTTGCAAGAGGGTGTTTCCCATGACCATCGTGTTTTCTTGGCAAAAGTCTATTTGCCTTTGCCCTGCTTCATTCCGTATTCCAAGGCCAAATTTGCCTGTTACTCCAGGTGTTTCCTGACTTTCTACTTTTGCACTCCAGTCCCCTATAATGAAAAGGACATCTTTTTTGTGTGTTAGTTCTAGTAGGTCTTGTAGGTCTTCATAGAACCATTCAACTTCAGCTTCTCCAGCATTACTGGTTGGGTCACAGACGGATTACTGCAATATTGAATGGTTTACCTTGGAAATGAACAGAGATCATTCTGTCATTTTTGAATGTTGGTGCATTTGATATTGTCCCAGAGGTCTCTGAGACTATCCTCAATTCTTTTGATTCTTTTTACTTTATTCTGCTCTTCAGAAATTATTTCCACCATTTTATCTTCCAGCTCACTGATTCGTTTTTCTGCTTATGATATTTTGCTATTGATTCCTTCCAGAGTATTTTTAATTTCAGTAATTGTGTTGTTTGTCTGTGTATGTTTATTCTTTAATTCTTCTAGGTCTTTGTTAATTGATTCTTGCATTTTCAAGATTTTTGTTTTCAAGGTTTTTGATCATTTTTACTATCATTTTTCTGAATTCTTCTTTAGGTAGTTGCCTATATCCTCTTCATTTATTTGGACTGCTGTGTTTCTAATTTGTTCCTTCATTTGTATAGTCTTTCTCTGCCTTTTCATTATTAATTAAAAAAAACTTATTGTGTTTGAGATTTCCTTTTTCCCAGGCTTTAAATTTGAATTGTTCCTTCCTTTTGGTTTCTGCCCTCCTAAGGTTGGTCCTGTGGTTTGTGTAAGCTTGTAGAGGGTGAGATTTGTGCTGAGTTTGTTTTTTGTTTGTTTGTTTGCTTGTGTGTTTGTTTTTCCTGTAATGGGGAAGGCTGAGTGAGGTGGTTATCCTGTCTGCTGATGGTTAGGTTTGTATTTTTGTTTTGTTTGTTGTTTAGGTTAGTCATCATACACAGGGTGCTACTGGTGGTTGAGTGATTTCAGATGTTGTATTCAGGTGGTTTCCTTTGTGTGAGTTCTCACTATTTGACAGTCCCTAGGGTTAGTTCTCTGGTAGTCTGCTGCTGCTGTTGCTGGTAAGTCACTTCAGTCGTGTCTGACTCTGTGCGACCCCATAGATGGCAGCCCACGAGGCTCCCCCGTCCCTGAGATTCTCCAGGAAAGAACACTGGAGTGGGTTGCCATTCCCTCTCCAATGCATGAAAGTGAAAAGTGAAAGTGAAGACGCTCAGTCGTATCCGACTCTTAGCGACCCCATGGACTGCAGCCTACCAGGCTCCTCCATTCATGGGATTTTCCAGGCAAGAGTACTGGAGTGGGTTGCCATTGCCTTCTCCACTAGTTCCCTGACCAGGGATCAAACCCAGGTCTCTGCATTGGGAGTGCAGAGTCTTAGCCACTGGCTACCAGGGAAGTCCTTCTCATATACCAATTCTTTTTTTTTTTTCATATACCAATTCTTAAAGGAGCATTTCTTATGTTATAATACTAAATTTAGTACGGTAGTCACCCTTATATGGTATTAGTTTAAAATTAAATATGAGAAATTTCCCACTTGCTAAAGAAGAAAGATAAAATATGTCTATGGTATTCATGTACCAATTTAGACATGTTTAAAGTTTTTTTTAATTGTGAAATAATTATAGACTCACACAAAGTTGCAAAAATAGTAAAGAATCCCATGTACCCTTCCTTCAGCTTTCCCCACTGGTGACATATTACACAGCTGAAGTACAATATAAAACTAGGAAATAGACATTGGTGCAACATTGTTAACTAGACTGTAGATCTTCAGTTTTCAACATTTGTACACATGTGTGTGTATATGCATGCATAGTTCTATTCAAATTCATTCCATGTGTAGGTTCATGTAACTGCCATCACAATCAAGATGCAGAACCATTCCATCCCCACAAAGTAACTCCCTTATGCTACCTTTTATATTTGCATGCCCAACAACTGCCAATCTGCTCTGTATCTCTCTAGTTTTATCATGTTGAGAAAATTATGTAAATGAAAGCACACAGTATGTTACTATTTAAGAGTGGCTTTTTTTCATTAAGCATAATACGCTTTAGGTACATTTCAGGTATTGCATGTGTAGTTGGTACCTTTTTTATTGTGGAGTAATATTCCATTGTATGGATGGACCAGAGTTTATTTAATCAATATTATTCCATTCTCTCCATTTTGAACTTATGTTTGTTAGATTTTGAAGTGCTGATTTTCTATTGTATCTTCTATACTTAAAGAAGCTGATATAATTCAATTCATTGAAATGAAATTCTAGCATATCAGATTTTACATGTGAGAATTTACATTTCAGAATATTCTCAGCTGTGGATAGTAATCTCTTTAGTATGATTTGGGTTGGCTTTACGTATCTTTGAATCACAGAATGGACGGTATTTTCAATTATGACCCATTATTCTAAAATCTCTACTTTCTATCATAGATTCATCACTTTCCATCTGCTTTTTTTCTTATGTACTCATAAACCTATCCTATATTTGTGGGATGATATCAATTTTTTAACATAAGGTTCTTTGTCCAACCATTATTATTATATGATAATATTTTAAATAATTTTAATTTCCATTATTACTAATGGAAATCATACTCCTTATAGAAGTTTTCAGTGAACAAAGAGAAGAAAATTGAAAAATCACCTGAAATCCTGCCACACAGGAATATTTAATATTTCAATATTAAATATTGGGATTCCCTGGTGGCTCAGATGGTAAAGCGTCTGCCTGCAATGCAGGAGACTCAGGTTCGATCCCTGGGTCAGGAAGATCCCCTGGAGAAGGAAATGGCAATCCACTCCAGTACTCTTGCCTGGAAAATTCCATGGACGGAGCCTGGTGGGCTACAGTCCATGGCGTTGCAAAGAGTCAGACACGACTGAGTGACTTCACTTTATTAAATATTTAATTTTATTGTAAATCTCCCCAGGGCCTTTTGAACACTTGAACTTTTTTTTTTTTTTGAGCATTTGAACTTTCTAATCCTCAATATTAAGCTGTCCATCCTCTAGACCTGGCTCAGTGGTAATCATGTCTGTGGGAGCAGAGTCAGAGTATTTGTCCTGTGCTGGAGGGGCTGAAATATGACCCTGAGCTATATGCTCCCTTTATTGCTGTGGTGCAGACTTCTGTCCTGTGCATCTGTCCATCTTCTTTCCTCACTGATGAGCTGATCCAGAATTTACAGAAATCTCACTAAATCACTTTGTATCTTCCCCCAACTTTAATTTTCCCCAAGACTCAGGACAGGGACACCCCAAGCTGACATCCCTTCCTGAGAACCCCTTCCTGGCCCTGCTTAACCTTCCAAGGTCAGGCTGCTCCCCTCCCAATCTGAAGCCACCCATAGATTTCATCTCTTGATACCAATTCCACCAAGGGAGAAGGGATCCTGCAATGGGAGAAAGAAAAAGGTTACCTTGTGCCATTCCTTTTAGGGAAGCCTCTACTGCCCGAAAACTGGTCTTCTGGATCCTAAAGGTGACCTTCCTCCACGTCTGCCAGACCTTTCCCCATTGAGGTCAGAGGGAAGATAAGACGATTGTGGCCTGCCAGCCTTTCCTTCTCATCAGTGATGTGCTGGAACCCAGGTAAGCTGGCCTGCAGGTGATGCAGACTCCATTCCTGGCCTGTGAGGTATGTAACATGACCCACCCCCGTCGGCCCCGGCCAGCATCTGCTGGGCTCCGGGAGCGAGGGCAGGCATTCCTGTTCTTCACTGCTGTGTGCTCTGATGTGTTGCTCAGAGATGCTCAGCAGTTAATGTGGGCTTTCTTGAGCCTTTCTTCTACTCCAGAGAGCAGATTAAAATGTTACACTGACATTATTACAGGGCTCACCTTGAATCATCCCTAGTTCATGAAAATAATGAAATTGATTGCCAACTTGTTTCTAATATGGGTTACAGATTGCTAGGGCCCATTCCTCAATTAATCCTGGCACATCAGTGTGTCTCAGCTTTGTTAGATCCCTTTGAACAACATAATTTCTGCATTTCTGTTCTAGTCCATCATTTGAATCATGACTCCCTTTCCCTTCCTGATCTTGCCAGCCTCCTTTCTGGCTCTTTCTCTAATCCATTGACCATATGACTGAGAGAGAGTGGTCTTTCTGAAGGGTTCATCCTTTCCTGGTTCTCTCTGGTTGGCCGGTATTACCTGGATGGCACCTAGGCTCAGTTCTTTAGCTTCGTGTCCTCTTCCCCAGCCATCCTCAGCCTCCATCATTTCCCAGAAGGTATTTCCTGTTTTCGCATCTTCCCATACATCATTCCCTCTGCTAGAATGTTCTCCAGAGTGAAACTAAGACATCCTCCCTTTTGAAAAGAGTTCTTTGATTCTTTGTGGCAAAACTCTATGCTCCCCCAGCTCCTTGGATGAACCTCTACTACAGCTCTGCTGCTGCTGCTGCTAAGTCACTTCAGTCGTGTCCGACTCTGTGCGACCCCATAGACGGCAGCCCACCAGGCTCCCCCATCCCTGGGATTCTCCAGGCAAGAACACTGGAGTGGGTTGCCATTTCCTCCTCCAATGCATGAAAGTGAAAAGCGAAAGTGAAGTCACTTAGTTGTGTCCGACCCTCAGCGACCCCACGGACTGCAGCCTACCAGGCTCCTCCATCCATGGGATTTTCCAGGCAAGAGTACTGGAGTGGGGTGCCATTGCCTTCTCTATCAACTGTTAATTTATTGTTTTCTCCTCCACCCCACCCTTATCACCATACTGCAAGTATTTTGTGTTTTTTTTTCTATTTTTTTTAGCCATGACTTGTGGCATGTGGCCTTCATTGGTGGCTCAGATGGTAAAGAGTCTGCCTGCAATGCAGAAGACCCAGGTTCAAACTCTGGGTTGGTAATACCCCCTGGAGAAGGGAATGGGTACACTCCAGTATTCTTGCCTGGGGAATTCCATGGACAGAGAAGCCTGGCACACTACAGTCAATAGGGTCACAGAGTTGGACACGACTGAGCAGCTGCCACTTTCACTTTCTGTGGCATGTGGGGTTTTAATTCCTTGACCAGGGATCAAACCTGCATTCTCTACAGTGGAAGTACAGAGTCTTTCCTCCCTGCTAGGGTGGTCCCCATACTGCAAGTATTTTGAAAGAGATTAAGTTTTATTAAGCCTTGCATCCTTAGTGTTTGAACAGAGTAGATGTTCAACAGATATTTTCTGAATCAACCAGTATAATAAAAAACCTCCACATGTTTTTTTTTGTCTTACACCTATGTTCATATTTAAAACAAAATTCTTTCTCTTTTTGTTTTGTTTAATAGATCACATTATCACCATGTTGGTTTTTCTCAGGTCTGTTTCTTGCCCTCTCAGAAGACACCTCCACAAGTGTTGGCACCAGATAGCACTTCTTTTAGGAGAGTCTCTTGAAAATACAGCAAGAGCAGATTTTCAAACACATATTACATGTTAACCTGTCTTGACATTCCCAGTTTCTCTCACCACAATTAAAATATGAGTATCATACACAAGGCTAGATGATTCTTCAACATTGGTAAAACTACCATTGAAATTCATTGCTCAACTTTGTTGATCTCTGAGCAGGTTTTCTTAATTATTCTGTCATATTCTCTCTACTGGGTTTTCTCCCCACTGTAAATTGGCTTTAGTCTTCAGCTTTATAATAGCACCATGATTAGGGCTGCTTATAACGACTTTCCTCTGTGACCTGGCCTTGTTGTTCCACTTGGGCTTCCCATAGATCTTCTATTCTGCTTCCTAAACTTGACAAAATCACCTAGAGGAGTTCTTAAAACACAGGCTGCTGGGCTCCAACCCCAGAGCTTCCTGTTGGGTAGGTTTGGAGTGGGGCTGAGTCGTGTCCTAACAGGCTCTCAGGTGATACTGATCACACTGAGATTCACTGCTCTGCTAGCATGCCCAGTGCTGGTCGGCAGTTTTCATAGCTGTATCCCCTCAACTCATGTTGAGCCAGCCCTGCTCCAGAAGGCATATAAGGCCTTTCATAGGCTCAGAGTCATGGGTCTTCAGGCTGGGGTTAAGGAAGGGCCTAGACTTGGGCCTTTGCTCAGCGCTCTGGCTCCCATGCTTTGTCCCTTCCTGGGCTCTTCACTGCACACACAGCTTCCTGTGGGACTAGGGGACTTGGGTTTCCTTGGCTCTCTTTCTTTTGGAAGCTGAAGGGGAGAAGGTAAGTTTCTTTCCCCCTTATGGGCATGTCTCTGCTGCCTAGGTCTCGATTCTTGATTCTGTGCTTATCCTGGTATTGTTGGTTTACCTGTGCTGATTTCTTCTTATTGTTTGTTAAGACTTTGGGGTTTGCCTGCTTGTACCCATGAACTGGGATGCCAAGCCTGGTCCTTATCCACTGTTCCTCAGTGTTAGGTCGGCCAGACTTCCACAAGTACCTCCTTTCTTGCTTTCTTAAACATTGAATATTTACTTACGGGTACCACCTGGTTGTTATTTATGATTGTTGCTTCTTTCCCCCTTTTGATTTCTCTGTGTTTCCAGACACCTCAACCACCTCCTCCCTCACACCCTGAGACTCAATGCTGCCTTGTTTTTTTCTCCTATATAAACGATTACTTTTATGGTAAGACCATGCAACTTGACTGTAAGGTTCTAGTGCCATCTACACACATAACTTAAAGTAAAACATTTTCTCTCCCTTTTAAACTTGTGTCAGTGAGGTCTATGAGCTTGCTATTCAAAGCACAGTCTGAGGGTCAGCTGTATTAGCACATTAGGGGAACTGGTTAGAAATGCGCCACCTCAGACTTAGCACATTAAAATCCGCATTTTAGTTTTTTATTGAAATATAGTTGATTTACCATATTGTGCTTCAGGTGTAAGGCAAAGTGATTCAATTTTGCATATATTCTTTTTCATATTGTTTTCCATTATAGGTTATTATAAGATGTTGAATATAATTCTCTATGCTATGCACTAAATCTTTATTGCTAATCTATCTTATATATAGTAGCTTGTATCTGTTAATTGCCTATCCTTAATTATTCCCTCCCTCTCCCCCACTTTCCTCTTTGATAACCATAAGTTTGTTTTCTCTGTGAGTCTGTTTCTGTTCTGTTTATAGGTTAATTTGTACTTTTTAGATTGTGCAAATGAGTGGTATATAGTTTTTGTCTTCCTCTGTCTAGCTTACTCCACTTAGTACGATAAGCTTCAGGTTCATCCATGGACCTACAAATGGCATTATATCATTCTTTCTTTATGGCTGAGTGATATTCCCTTCTTAAACCTATTGTTTGTTGATGGGTATTTAGGTTGCTTACACGTCATGGTGATTGTAAATAGTTCTGCTATGAACATTGGGGTGCATGTGTCTTTTGGAATTATAATGTTCATATTTTCTGGATATATGCTCAGGAGTGGGATAAAATTCACATTTTTAACAAGAGCCACAGGTGATTACCTATGCACATAGGAAAGAAATGATCTATGGTACAGCTCCTATAGGATGAACTGCTACCACTTGACTAAACATGACTCACAATCTTAGCATGTCACTAGTTTTCCAGCTTCTTATCACTGCTGATGTAATAACTACAGACCTATGATGGTTGTTTCCCTCTGACAGTATGAACAATGATGAACAACTCATGATGCTGTAGGAACCCAGGAACTTACTGTGTATGAGATTTGTTGTTTCTTGGGCTGTCTCCTGGGCAAAATCTTTCCAATTTTGTCAGTCTACCAAAGGAATACTTCTTGAATATGTTTTTTTCCAGTTGTATTGAAATATAATTGACATACAGCACTATACAAGTTTAAGCTGAACAGCAGAATTTGACCTACCTACATCATGAAATGCTTACCACAGTTAGTTTAATGAACAGCCATTATTGTGTATAGATACAAACTTAAAGAAATAGAATGAATTTTTTCCCTTGTAATAGGAACACTTAGGATTTACTGTCTTAACAATGTTGTATGTCATATATGTGGAGAAGGCAATGGCACCCCACTCCAGTACTCTTGCCTGGAAAATCCCATGGACAGAGGAGCCTGGTGGGCTGCAGTCCATGGAGTCGCTAGAGTTGGGCATGACTGAGCGACTTCACTTTCACTTTTCACTTTGATGCATTGGAGAAGGAAATGGCAACCCACTCCAGTGTTCTTGCCTGGAGAATCCCAGGGATGGGGGAGCCTGGCGGGCTGCCGTCTATGGGGTCGCACAGAGTTGGACACGACTGAAGCGGCTTAGCAGCCGTAACAGCATGTCATATATGAGAGTTGTTAATTGTATTTATCATGTTGTCCACCGCATCCTTAGTATGTAGTTATCTTATAACTGGGAGGTGGTACCTTTTGACCACCTTTATCCAATCTCGCCTCTCCCCAACCCCCTCTCCTCTGGTAATACAAATCTGATCTTTCTTTTTCAGCATGCTTTTTTGTCCAGGATCTTATGTGGGCTTGGATTAGAGGCAGGCTATGAGTCCAGGGTGAATGAGTACCTTAATGCTACATTTCAGGTACTTAATGTAATGCTAGCCCATAGTAGGTAACCACTGGCAAAGTGTTGAAAGGGGATCAGGCTAGGTGAACTCACTCTGCCTCAGAGCTTGTGTAGTGAGTGGGGCCAGCAGTTGTGGTCTGCACAGTGACAAGTGACTGGCCTTATTGCCAGATGCCCTTCCTTCTAGGAGCCGGACTCCAACCAGTGACTCAAAGAACAGAAGTCAGGTACAACCATTGCAGGGAGAGGGCTGTTAAGACACACCTGTTGTCAGGGCCTCAGTCAAGACTGCCTCAGTTCAAGATGAGGGATCCAGCCCCAAAGGGAGGAAAGTTGAACATCAACTTGGAGACCCAGGTGGAAAGGCCTTTATTCATAAGCAGTGCAGTAGAAGGAACATGGGCTCTAAAATCCAGCCTGAGTTAGGATCACAGGCCTGTCTCTTCTCACCATGTGACTTAATTAACTTAACCTCAGATGGTCTTCCTTGTCAAATGAAACTGCATGTAAAGGGTATTAGGGAGCATGGGTCCTCAACCTCTGGGATCCAATGCCTGAAGATCTGAGGTGGAGCTAATGTAATAATAATAGAAATAAAATGGACAGTAAATGTAATGCACTTGAATCATCCCAACCATCCCCCACCCAGGTTTGTGGAAAAATTGTCTTTCGTGAAACTGGTCCGTGGTGCCAAAACGGTTGGGAACCACTGGTATAGAAGGTTTCAAATAAGAGATACTTAATCAAATGGTAGTTGCTATTATGCTTATTAAAATTAGAGGAACGGACCTCAGGGCTATTTAGGTTCTTTGAATTCCCATGGTAAGAGCAACAAGGCTAATTTAGACCTGATTGGTTGGAGGGTTGGGTATTTAATGTATTGTATTGCTTGCTTGGCCAGTATCTGGGCAGGATGGAGCATGCACGCTCAGATCACAGGTGCTGTTGTTGCTCAGTCATGTCTGACTCTTTGAGATTCCATAGACTGCAGCACGCCAGGCTTCCCTGTCCTACACCATCTCCCAGAGTTCGCTTAAACTCATGACCATCGAGTCAGTGATGCCATCCAGCCATCTCATCCTCTGTCATCCACTTTTCCTCTTGCCCCCAATCCCTCCCAGCATCAGAGTCTCTTCCAATGGGTCAACTCTTTGCATGAGGTGGCCAAAGTACCGGAGTTTCAGCTTTAGCATCATTCCTTCCAAAGAACACTCAGGACCAATCTCCTTCAGAATGGACTGGTTGGATCTCCTTGTAGTCCAAGGGACTCTCAAGAGTCTTCTCCAACACCACAGCTCGAAAGCATCAATTCTTTGGCACTCAGCTTTCTTCACAGTCCAACTCTCACATCCATACATGACCACTGGAAAAATCATAGCCTTGACTAGACAGACCTTAGTCGGCAAAGTAATGTCTCTGCTTTTGAATATGCTATCTAGGTTGGTCATAACTTTCCTTCCAAGGAGTAAGCGTCTTTTAATTTAATGGCTGCAGTCACCATCTGTAGTGATTTTGGAGCCCCCCAAAATAAAGTCTGACACTGTTTCCACTGTTTCCCCATCTATTTCCCATGAAGTGATGGGACCAGATGCCATGATCTTTGTTTTCTGAATGTTGAGCTTTAAGCCAACTTTTTCACTCTCCTCTTTCACTTTCATCAGGAGGCTTTTTAGTTCCTCTTCACTTTCTGGCATAAAGGTGGTGTCATCTGCATATCTGAGGTTATTGATATTTCTCCCAACAATCTTGATTCTAGCTTGTGCTTCTTCCAGCCCAGCGTTTCTCATAATGTACTCTGCATAGAAGTTAAATAAGCAGGGTGACAATATACAGCCTTGACGTACTCCTTTTCCTATTTGGAACCAGTCTGTTGTTCCATGTCCAGTTTTAACTGTTGCTTCCTGACCTGCATATAGGTTTCTCAAGAGGCAGGTCAGGTGGTCTGGTATTCCCATCTCTTTCAGAATTGTCCACACTTTATTGTGATCCACACAGTCAAAGGCTTTGGCATAGTCAATAAAGCAGAAATAGATGTTTTTCTGGAACTCTCTTGCTTTTTTGATGATCCAGGGGATGTTGGCAATTTGATCTCTGGTTCCTCTGGCCTTTTCTAAAACCACCTTGAACATCTGGAAGTTCACTGTTCACATACTGCTGAAGCCTGGCTTGGAGAATTTTGAGCATTACTTCACTAGAATGTGAGATAAGTGCAATTGTGTGATAGTTTGAGCATTCTTTGGCATTGCATTTCTTTGGGCTTGGAATGAAAACTTACCTTTTCCAGTCCTGTAGTCACTGCTGAGTTTTCTAAATTTGCTGGCATATTGAGTGCAGCACTTTCACAGCATCATCTTTCAGGATTTGAAATAGCTCAACTGGAATTTCATCACCTCCACTAGCTTTGTTCATAGTGATGCTTTCTAAGGCCCACTTGACTTCACATTCCAGGATATCTGGCTCTAGGCGAGTGATCATACCATCGTGATTATCTGGGTCATGAAGCTCTTTTTTGTTCAGTTCTTCTGTGTATTCTTGCCACCTCTTCTTAATATCTTCTGCTTCTGTTAGGTCCATACCATTTCTGTCCTTTATCGAGCCCATCTTTGCATGAAATGTTCCCTTATAGACTTACATAAAAATCCAAGTGCAGCCTACCATCTATACTCGGGTCTTTAGGCAAGCAATGAACTTGAACCATGGTGATGAGGGAGATAGACTAAGACTGAGTCAAAGTTGAGTCTCATCTATGATCTTAAACCTTAGAAGGACCTGTTGCAGAATCTCAAGATTTCAGTGACAACTGGGCTGAAAGGAACTATTAATGTCTTTTTTTAAGCTGAGATCCTCCAGGTGAAGGTTTCAGTTTGAAAGGAGACTAAAGTGTTGAGTTTTTTTTTTTTTTACACAATTCTTAGATATATAACATCCTTTTTCATGAGCAGGGTCTTCCTGTATGGGATCTACTTTGCAAGTGAACTTGCCTGGCTTGTGTGAGTACCAGAACCCTGTGCAGATAGAAGAAGATCAGATGTCACCCAGGGACCAGATGGGGGTCTTCCAAGTGTCCTGAAGTCCTATGTATTTTACTGTGCCTGCTATTGAGATGTTTGGTTAGTGCTTCTAATTCTTCAGGTTATGCATAAGTGTCGTGTGAAGGGCTCTTTGAACTTAACTCCAAGACCCCATCCTCTGTGTGGATCTGGGGTAGGATCTGAAAATTTTCATTTCCAGCAAGTTCCCAGGTAATACTAATGTTGGCCTGTGGACCAGGTTGGAGTAACAGAGCAGTAGGCTGCTTCCACTACATCGTTTTCTGTAGTGTGATTATCCTCTCATGTTTAGTGGCACCCCATCAATCAAGATTGTCGCCTTTCCTTTTCCCTTACCTATCTTCTGTAAAGTAAAGGAAGAAATGGCCGAGGTGACCCTGCTGTCAGCCTAGACTGGATTTATCCCTTACTCTGAAGGCCTCGTGGCTTAGATGTCTTTCTGGATAAAGGCAATTTTGTTGTGGAAAATAAAGAGGCTTCTTTATGCCCAACCTTAGGAGTCTCCCCTTTTAACATCCCGAGGGCTAGGTGAAAGCATCAGTAGACAGCCCAACCACCAGATGTTTGCTTGATTTGTTTCTCACATCCCTTTGTTGGAACTGAAAGTAAAAAATAAAAACAAAAGTGACAAATACCAAACTTCAGTCTCTTAGACATTTTCCTCGCAACTGGTTTCTTCACCTTGCTGTATAACCTGTTGTACCCCAGTGGGAGCTCACCAATGAGATGGGATTGAATGCTGCAGAATACTCCATGGTGGGGCAAATGTTCTCCCTAAATATAAGCCACGAATCCTTTGAGCAACCGTTCTAATACAGTTTGGAAAGATTTCTCACTGCCTTATGGCCCTCTGAGTAGATTCCCGAAGTAATAAACCTAGATCCTAGACCAAAACAGCCTGTTGAATAGCTGTGTGACCTTGGGCTGGTTTCCTCACCTTTCTGGCCCCTTCTTCTTTTCTCTGTACTTGTTCTAAACCTGGGAGTTCAATTTCTTGTCTCAGCCAGACAGGTAGGTGGAATGCAGGGTGATCTGTTGACTGGTACTTTGTAAATCTTAGGCTTAAGGTGTCATCTAGCCCTATTGTCTTGGTAGGGGGCTCTTAAGGGCTAAAAGTCCCCTTGTATTGGAGAAGCAGGAAGCTTGCGGCCCTGTCTGCCTGGGACAGCGAGTAGCTACTTCAGATACCTATGGTGGTGACCAAGTGCTATATAAATAAGGGGAATGGGACAGGAGTGATGGCTGGAGAGTGAAGACTGTAGTCAGTCAGTGTGAGAGCATGTGCTCTGTTGAGAATGCAGCAGCCAGGAGGCCTAGCAGACTGTGGCCCAGAAGAGGATAGCCTGGAGCTAATAGACTTTCAGAAGTCAAAGCTAGGATACCCCTCCCCTACTCCCTAGCATGATGCAACAAGCATTTTGAAAAGTTGTCAGATGTTTTAAATACCTATTTAGGTTGAATTTGGCCTATAAAGACCTAATTTTGACTTTGCAGTGTGTGCATGTGTGCTCAGTCGAGTCCAACTCTTTGTGACCCATGGACTGCAGCTCGCCAGGCTCCTTTGTCCGTGGGGATTCTCCAGCAAGAATACTGAAGTGGGCTGCCACTTCCTATTCCAGGGGATCTTCCCAACCCAGGGTCGAAACCACATCTCCTGTGTCTCCTACATTGCAGGCGGATTCTTTACCACTGAGCCTCTTGGGAAGCCATTATCACTTCTACACTATGACAAATTGAGCAAGGAATTAAACATTCAGTTTATTGACTACTGACAACCATTTATCACTGTGAAATTGCTATTGTTTCAGAGGCTTTTGATCCAGTTTCCCAACTTGGCTTTACTTATGTCTTAAGCAACAGATAATGATCCAACAACAGAGATTTTAATGAACATTAAAATAGAACTCAGGGTTCTGCTCCAAACTTGGTGCAGAAATGGATCTACATATGTATATTCTATATTGGGTGCTTGTTGGCTCCTGCTTTTTCTGCTAGCAGTTACATTAAAATGAAATAATGTAACCCACAGATACTAATGGCATATGGTATTAATACAAATCTATGACACTATCTTAAGCCTAGGAAAGTGAAGAGTGAACACCACTGAACAACAATGAGTAAATCTAGTGAATGACTATGAGTCTAAATTGTAGGCACTGCTGCTTTTCTCTTGCAATAATGTTGACTCATTATTCCAAAACACTGAAAGCAAAAGAGGGAGGTAAGGGGTAAGGAAAAAGCAAAATACAAATTTCAACTGGGTGAAAGAGAGTAAAAGGCAAATAATACCCTTGCTACTCCTGTTTCCTTGTCTGTGCTACTCTAGGACCCTGTAGCCTGAAAAGGGAAAAAGATTAATCATTTTCACATTTCTGTTAAATGTTAAATAATATGGAAATCTCCAGAATATGCAGCAGAGACATGTTAAAGTCCAATAACTCTTCAAAAGTTACTGGCTCGAGATTTGAACCCTTCCCTACTTATCCTTGCCTTCCTTTGTGGCTTCCTTTGTGCAATGCAGGAGACCCAGGTTCGATCCCATATTATACATTTCTTAAATCATTGGCCAAGAGATCATACTTTTTACAACTCTTAACACTCAATTTACAAAGTACAGAGAAGTTTTAAAAATAAAATCTCCATTTTAAAAAATGGGCTGAATACTTCAGACTGGTAGAGGGCAGAACCCTAAGTTTAGAAAGTATGTACCTAAAACTCTTCTCCGTCAGGCAGAACTACTAGCTGGTTAGGGCCATCAGGATCTGTATGTTCTATCTGGATGTCACGCAACTGTGTGTGCTGTGTCAGGTGCCATATAGAATTGTGTAGCTGATCTTAAAAGTCTTCTGGTCACCTTGAGCCAGCCTTACTGGAGAGTACTATGTGACTACATATGATAGCTATACGTTTCCCAAAGGTGTTCAGATCAATCATAAGGTGTTTATCAGTATTTACCGTCTTCCTTAGACTTCTGAGCTACTGTATCCCAGTGTTTTGGCATTGAATTTCCCTTATTCTAAAAGCTCAGACATCATCTAAGTAGTTGATTATACTTTCTAACAAAGGGTTTATCCTGTTCCAAGGCCTCCTGTAATTTTTAGGACCCGTGTTTCATGCCTTTAAATTCTTTTGGTTCTTAAGACTTTTAAAACAAGTCTTCCTAAGTAAAATCACCTGTTTCTTGTCATTCTAGAAAATTCTTTATCTTGTCCTTCAAACAAATCTATGTCTGTCTGTAGCTTGGTTGGTCACATACAATAAATTAGTTGGAGACTGAAATATGCCTGCTGCTTTGCCACTCCAAACCAACAAAACTCCTCAAATGCTTCCTCCCCCAAACTAGTTTCTTCTATGACCAAATTATGGGTTTTGACTCCTTTCATTCTCTAAGCCTCTCAGGCTTTAAACTTTCTGAGCTCCATGCTGTTCAGGTTTACCCAGTGGGAATGGGCCATCTGGTGATAGATTCTTGGAGTTCCAGTATCTGAGCACATAGTTGGCCATACTCTCAGACTCCTAATGATATGTCTGCTTTGAACTTCAGAGAGTAAGTCCAATGATTAAGTTTTATTTGATATTCACAGGACTCTGTAGGCCACCAGATGATGGAGAGCAGGCATTTGCCTAATGCTTTTCAAGTCATAGTGGTCCCTCCTCTCAGCTAGTCTAAAGGCTATTCAGGGGGGGCAGGGGTAAAGAGCAATCAATTATACTTCAAAAATAACCATAAACTATTTTCCCCTTAAAATTTGAAGAAGTCTTATGGTAGGGAGTGTAGGACCTAGAATATATGCTTTCTGTGTGTTCTGAGTACTACTGGGAATGTAAATTAGTAGAATGTACCTAGAAAGAAATCTGCCAGTCATCCTATCTACTCCCTTCCCAGGAACTTGTTATAAAGGAAATTCTATTTATGCCAGTGAAAGTATCTGTACATGACTGGCTTTATTATTATAGATAATAATGAGAAGTGAGCAACAAACAAATAGAACAATTGTCCTATAGTATTCTATGGAGTATTGGGTACTCATTAACAGTCATATTTTGAAAATATTTGGGAAAATAATCATGTTGTTATAAAAAAAGGAAGACAGAAAAGTAGAGCCTGACCCTAGTTTTATAAAACCCCATGGAGCATTTTTTTTTCTCTCATAGAGGTTGTTATTGGATAGTACGATTGGGGTCCTCTGTCTTGTCATCTCCATTTACTGTACTTTTTAAAATTGCTTTTAGAATCAGAAAGTTATAAAATTTATTGAATGATTTGATGCCTTGACTGAGGCTTTTACTGTCCAGACAGGTAAATAAATATAGCCTTGAATTGTTGCTGTTCTACTGCCTAGGAGTGATGGTTCAGTTACAGTGGCTAAAACCTGGCATATATGGGTTTGATTCAGGCTGGTGTCACCATGAAGGGAAAACATTACAGAACAGTGGAGGTATAGCAGGGAGGTGGCCTCAAAGATGCCAGGCGAGGGTTCTGGTTTTAGAATTGTACTTAGTATCTAAAGACTGCTTCTTTGATTTTTCTGTGCTGTTGTCCGTGTATTTACCTGTCTTTCTGAATTCATCTTCCATGGTTTTGTATTCATCTTCTGTGTTTCTCAGTAGTTATTTTCTCCCTCCATACCAGACCAGATCCTATGTCTTGACAGGAACTGTGAAAGTGTTAGTCGCTTCAGTCGTGTGTGACTTTTTGTGACCCCATGGACTGTAGCCCACTAGGCTCCTCTATCCATAGGATTTCCCAGGCAAGAGTAATGGAGTAGGTAGCCATTCCCTTCTCCAGGGGATCTTCCTGACCCAGGGATCAAACCTGGCACTCCTTTGTTATAGGCAGATTCTTTACCATCTGAGGCACCAGAGAAGCCTTGCGAAAGACCCAGGACTTGGTCCATTATGGATGACTAGTTGTGGTATACAGGTGGTTTGTGGTAGGGTTACATCCATTAGGAGATGAAGTTAACCAAGACTTGAGTGATTTGTTAATATCCCATCAAAGCCAGCTGTTGTTCAGGCTGAGGCTGCACACTCACAGGATGACTGAGCATCTAAAGAGTTAGTCAAGGCAGAAGCACCACTATATGACAGGCTATTTCTTCGAGATCACTTGCTAGTTTATATAATCTCACAATCCTATAATTTGGTTTACTCACAATCTCATATTACTAAGGGGATATGCAAGTTTCATTGTGTTTTTGGATAAAATAAATGGCACCTTGTTATATTTACATTTCAGATATACAACAAGCAATGTCAATAAATTTTTAAAAGAATGTATCAAGTATGGTACCACATAAGTATGCCTCAAATACTGCATGTGACAGATATATGCAAATGATTTATCTGAAATTCAAATGTAGTTGGTTATCATATATTTTTATTAGTTAAATTGGCCCTAACTTTGCGTAACTTACTTTGCTCAAAATGTAGCAAAATACAGAACTTGAAAGTAGTTCTGACAGAGTTCAAAGCTTTTACTCTTAACCTTGTATGCTGTTGCCCTTTTTTTTCTGTTGTGTGGATTTGGACAATGTGGGAGAAGTGAAGGCTTGGCATGTGAGTGTCCAGAGCTCAGAGCAGGTACTTGGTTTATGCCAGCAAGATTACCCAGCAACTAACGAACTCCTGAATGACTCTTTCAGGATGGTCTGTGGGCCTTGGACGGGGTGTCTGTTCAGGTTGACAATTTAAACCTTAGTTAGGTTCCTAAACCCTAGTTTTGTCATCTGCCATCCCTAACCTTCACTTTTGAATTTGCTGAGATAATCTATATACTATAAAATTTACCCATTTTAAGTGTACAATTCAATGCCTTTTAGTAAAATTGAGTTGCATGATCATAACCACAGTCTTAGAAGCTAGAGAAATGCCTTAAATGACCCTTTTTGCTTACGAAAAATCAAGATAGTTGTATAATGGCCTTTATGATCCTTAAAAGCTGGCTTTGTCGTAACCCATTGGATTGGGGGGGTGAGGAGAGTCAGAGATAGCAGAAAAAGACAAGACATCAGGTTTGGTGTTCTACAGGCACACTTAGCCATTCACAAAGTTGGCGTTCTAGAGAAGATCTAGAACATGGACCATATGTTGCCAAACTGCAGTAAAATTGAGTTGCAAAATTGTGGAAGCAACCCAAGTGTTCGCAAACTGGGGAGTAGTTAAATGAGGTATTTTAACACTATGGCATCAGTTCAGTTCAGTTCAGTTCAGCCGCTCAGTCATGTCCGACTCTTTGTGACCCCATGAATCGTAGCACGCCAGGCATCCCTGTTCATCACCATCTCCCGGAGTTCACTCAGACTCACGTCCATTGAGTCCGTGAAGCCATCCAGCCATGTCATCCTCTGTCGTCCCTTCTCCTCCTGCCCCCAATCCCTCCCAGCATCTCTTCCAATGAGTCAGCTCTTCTCATGAGGTGGCCAAAGTACTGGAGCTTCAGCTTTAGCATCATTCCTTCCAAAGAAATCCCAGGGCTGATCTCCTTCAGAACGGACTGCTTGGATCTCCTTGCAGTCCAAGGGACTCTCAAGAGTCTTCTCCAACACCACAGTTCAATAGCATCAATTCTTCGGCACTCAGCCTTCTTCACAGTCCAACTCTCACATCCATACATGACCACAGGGAAAACCATAGCCTTGACTAGACGGACCTTAGTCGGCAAAGTAATGTCTCTGCATACTATGGCATACTATTCAACAATTAGCATGTGTCAATTTGTTCCATTTTAAAAGATGAGTAAGTGATGAAAGTCGCTCAGTCATGTCCGACTCTTTGCGACCCCATGGTCTACATAGTCCATGGGATTGTCCAGGCCAGAATACTGGAGTTGGTAGCCTTTCCCTTCTCCAGGGGATCTTCCCAACCCAGGGATTGAACCCGGGTCTCTGGCATTGCTGGCGGATTCTTTACCAGCTGAGCCACCAGGGAAGCCCAGGAATACTGGAGTGGGTAGCCTATCCCTTTCCCAGAGGATATTTTCAGCCCAGGAATTGAACCAGGGTCTCCTGCATTGCAGGAAGATTCTTTACCAACTGAGCTATTAGGGAAGCCCTAAAACATGGATAAACCCCAAACATTATTTTAAGAGAAGCCAGACATAAGAGGCCACATTTTATTATATAATCCTGTTTGTATGAAATGTCCAGAAAAAGGCAAATCTGCAGAAGTTAGGGGCCTCCCAGGTGGTGCAGTGGTAAAGAATCACCTGCCATTGCAGGAGACACTAGAGAGGTGAGTTCCATCCCTGGGTCAGGAAGATCCCCTGGAGGAGGAAATGGCAACCCACTCCAGTATTCTGGCCTGGAGAATCCCATGGACAGAGGAGCCTGGTGGGCTACAGTCTGTGGGGTCACACAGAGTTGGACATGACTGAACACACACACACACACACACACAGAAAGTAGGCAAGTAGTTGGCTAGGCATGGAGGTGGGGGAATAAGTGTCAATGGGCAAGACATTTTATTGAAGGGATAGAAATGTTCTAGAACTGAGTTTTGACTGTTGCTGATACTTCAACAAAGTTACTTCATTGGGGTAGAATCTCTCTTAAGTCGTGAGCCATAGCTTGTCTGTTTAAATACAGGTCAGATCTGATTATAATAAAATCTAGATGTTTTGTGGTAGTGCAATCATATAGCAAACTGTAAACTAAGAGCCATTAAGTGAATCTCACAGATCTTGTCTGCTGCAGTGTTTTTTTTTTTTTTTCTTTTTCACTGAGGTAACTTAAGGAGTTGGACTTAAAGAGGCAGCAAACACCTAGGGTTGAGTGGCATGAAGGAGAGTCTTGGTTCGGCCAATGACTAGCTGTGTGGCTGCACAGGTCACTTAATCTCAGCAAAACAATACAGGCTTTTTGGCAAGATTAAATGCCTTAGTATGTATGAAAGCACGCTGCAATCTATAAACTTTCGCAAGAGTGAGCCCTCTTAATATGGCTGAGAGTGAGTTAACCTTGATCCAACAGTGATTAGAACCTTCTTTTTTTTAAACCAAAATAACTAAATTTTAATAAAAATGAGATGTTTTAACAATTAGAACTCTCATGTTGTAAAGTTAACCCCTCTAAGACTCTACTTCGTTGTGCTCAAGTCAACTTAGTTTAAAGGCTTTTGCTATATTCCTGTGACTATGATTGTGTTAAGCCTCGCTGCTCTCTTTAAAAAAGAGTGACAAACACGTCATGCACAATAAAGCACATAAAACTGTTTTCTGAGATGGGTGTTTTCAGGACATGATTGCATTGACATTTGGCAAGTGTTAATTCTCATATTGAAGGAAATTGCCTTTAAGATAAGGGTATGCATGATGACAGATTGGAAAGATAATGGTTCCCAAAGCAGTGGATGAAGATTTGCAAAATGCACTTTTCACAGACAGAATTTGTATTCATGTAATGACTGACTTTAATATTTTGAAGCATTTATAGGTGAACTCTTTTCTGTGACTGATAGAGATAGGTAGAGATATTTTATAATTTTTGATAAATGAAAATTTAGTGTTCTGTTCACCATCTGCACCTAAGATCGCTTCTTAGTTTGTACTACTTGAATAAATCATGCCTTCTCTTACCATGAAAATCCTCGAGTATTTGGGAAAATTTTTTTTTTTCAATTCTGAAGCTGATTTTTGTATGCACCACAATAAGTGGAATTAGGTCAAATATAAGCCCCAAACTGAGTCACCTAGAGGAAGCCACTGTAAGAACTTGCATAACCAGTGTGGGGGTAATCAATAGACCAAATACAACACAGTAAGTAAAGAGATGGAGAATAATCTCTAACTCATCACAGGTTTTCCAAAAGCAGAACTGGTATAGGGAGTAATAGTTGAAGAAAGAACTGAAGGATATGATTCTTCGGAACATTTTCAGTTTTGAGAAGGACTTTAAAAAATATCCGCACCCACTGAAATAAAACTTTAGAAGATCTCAGGTGAAAAAGCACAAAAGCTACCAGAGAGAGGGAAAGACATAAGACATTATCTACAAAGGAATAATTGCCAACAAAACAACAATAAATCTTTGAATCCCAGTGGAATGCAAAGGAAAAGTATGGTTAAATTTCTTGCCTTGTGGTGCAGAAATAATGTTTAACTTAATATTTGGTAGAAAAACAAATTCAAGCATGTACTTTTTAAAACTGTAAGGGTCACCACTAAAAGTAAGCAAATGGACTATGGCTATTAGCTAGCATGAGGGAGAAAAACATGGAAAAATGGGGTCAATTCAAGTGAAGGCAGGATAATAAAAATAAAGGGAAAATAGAGCAAATTAAAAAATAAGATGGTACAACTTGTTTGGTTTAGTTTGAATAGAATGCTAGATTACTAATTTATTTCACTAAATTATAATTATAAATTATAAATTATACTAATTATAAATTACTATTTATATTCACTAAAAACTTTGATATAGTTCCATTTATTCTGGCAGTTAGTATTACTGCTAGGAGTCTAGAAAGTTTCTTAGTGATTAAAAAATTTGAATGAGGCTTGAAACTTCTAATCCAATTCTGAGAATATAAAGAAATATACTATGTTGTTAAAAAAACACAGAAAATTAACATGTGATACTGTATTATTAACTAAAGTACAGATTTCATTCAAATTTCACAAAATTATATGCTAGTGTCCATTATTGTTTTCACACCTTATTCAAGATTACACATTATATTTAGTTGGATTGAGCAGCTTTAGCTGTATGCAACAAATTCTAATAAATTCTCTTCATTTTTGTTACAAATATTTTTTAATTTTCCTTGTTACAGCTTCTTAGATACACCCATTATTTAAAAGTGGACATTTGATTTCCAGATACATGTGGTTTTTTAAATGTTTTTAATATTAATTTCTCATTTTGATATTAAGTTCTCATTTAAATGCTTTCTTCTCTGCAATCACCCTCTTTGTTTTTTCAATCTTTTAGCTTTATTGAGGCTTTCAATGGCTAAGTTAGAGATCTCTCTTGGTAAATGTCACATTGCACTTGAAACTATGTGGGTTATTTTCTAATATACTTTGATATTCATTTCTAATATAATTCCACAGTGCTCAGAGAACTGCCTCCATATGATTTCAAAATCTTTAGACCATGAATTTTTTCACCTTGTTTTATGTCTGTGGATATGTCCTAGTGTCTCCTGGTTTATAGTCTATGGAAACTTGAATAGATTTTGTATCTGGCTATTGTGTGAAGATGGTGTAAATCTTAATTAGGTTGAATTGGTTCACAGTGCTTTTTAGGTCTACTGTATCCTTCTACTTTTCTGTCTATTCATTCTATTAGTTTTTGAGAGTTCGATATTGCATGTCCAACTAAAAATTTATCTACTTAAAATAATTGTAATATATAGTGGAACGGTATGTAACTTTGTTCTATATTTTCCAAGTCTCCTGTAAATGTGTTATCATACCTTCATAATTTAAAAAATAAAAAAAGTAAGAAAAATCAATCTTATATCAACTAAGCAGTTTTAGAAATCCTTAAAAAAAAAGAATTCGGTGGTACAATTGAGTTCAAATATAGTAATCTCATAAATGCAAGTGGAGTAAGATCCTCAGTTGAGAGTCTCAAGAATATAAAATGCAATTATATGCAGTTTACAAGAGAAGATGTAAAAATAAGGGTAGACTTAAACTACAGTATTTAAAATATACCAGGAAAATATTAATCCAAAGAAAACTGCCTTAGTGAGATTAATCGGATAAAATATGATTATGAGAACAAAAACATCAAAGGGCACAAATGGGGACATTTAGAAATGATAGCACTAATTCATGAAATGCAGCAATCATAAACTTAAGTACATCTTACAGCACAGCCTCAACATATACAACAGAATTTTGTACGTAACAAATAATATGCATTCTTCACAGTTCACATAGGGTACTCTGAGAAACAGATGACAGGCAAGGCTAAAATCTAAGTCTGAACAAATTGCTAAAAGTGGTATCTGATAGACTATTTTACAGCTCAAAAAAAAAAAGCAGATACATCTGAAAACAAAACCATCTTCATTTCTAATTAACTCCAGTAAATATTGCTCCTCTAAACTCAAGTATTTAGAAGAGTAATAATAGAAGCCCTGTATTTCATGACTTATGGAATACAGCCAAAGAAACTCTGAGAAGGAAGTTCATGGTCTTTTGTAAATAATGGAAGGGTTTAAGATACAGTGTAGAAACTGGTAAAAGAAAAAGAGTAAAGCCAAAGCAAGGAAGTAAATAAAGATAAATGGATTTTAAAAGTCATTTTAGATGTATACAACCAAAAGCTAAATCTTTAGAAAAAATGATACAGGTGAATCTTAGGCAAGATTGATCTAGAAAATTAGAAAAATCTTTGGAATGAAAAAATGGGTTATAACCATAGCGACAACAGAAATCTAAATTATTCAGAAGAGAAAATTTTCAATGAACTTAAATCTGGACAGCAGGGATTTTCTAGAAGTAAACATATCAGTCAGTCAGTTTAGTCGCTCAGTTGTGTCCGACTCTTTGCAACCCCATGAACCATAGCACACCAGGCCTGCCTGTCCATCACCAACTCCTGGAGTCCACCCAAACCCATGTCCATTGAGTCGGTGATGGCATCCAACTATCTCATCCTCTGTCATCCCCTCCTCCTCCTGCCCTCAATCTTTCCCAGCATCAGGGTCTTTTCAAATGAATCAGATGGCCAAAGGATTGGAGTTTCAGCTTCAGCATCAGTCCTTCCAATGAACACCCAGGACTGATTTCCTTTAGGATGGACTGGTTGGATCTCCTTGCAGTCCAAGGGACATTCAAGAGTCTTCTCCAGTGTCAGTTCAAAAGCATCAATTCTTCAGCACTCCGCCTTCTTTATAGTCCAACTCTCACATCCATACATGACTACTGGAAAAACCATAGCTTTGACTAGATGGACCTTTATTGGCAAAGTAATGTCTCTGCTTTTTAATATACTGTCTAGGTTGGTCATAATTTTTCTCCCAAGGAGCAAGCATCTTTTAATTTCATGGCTTCCATCACCATCTGAAGTGATTTTGGAGCCCCTCAAAGTGAAGTCTCTCACTGTTTCCATTATTTCCCCATCTATTTGCCATGAAGTGATGGGACCAGATGCCATGATCTTACTTTTCTGAATGTTGAGTTTTAAGCCAAGTTTTTCACTCTCCTCTTTCATTTTCATCAAGAGGCTCTTTAGTTCTTCTTCACTTTCTGCCATAAGGGTGGTGTCATCTGCATATCTGAGGTTCTTGATATTTCTCCAAGCAATCTTGATATACAGCCTTGACGTACTTCTTTCCCGATTTGGAACCAGTTTGTTGTTCCATGTCCTGTTCTAACTGTTGCTTCTTGACCTACAACTGGACTTCTCAGAAGGCAGATCAGGTGGTCTGGTAGTCCCATCTCTTTCAGAATTTCCCACAGTTTGTTGTCATCCACACAGTCAAAGGCTTTGGCATAGTCAATAAAGAAGAAATAGATGTTTTTCTGGAACTCTCTTGCTTTTTCAACGATCCAGCGGATGTTGGCAATTTGATCTCTGGTTCCTCTGCCTTTTCTAAATCCAGCTTGAACATCTGGAAGTTCACAGTTAACATACTGCCTAGCTTGGAGAATTTTGAGCATTACTTTGCTAGCATGTGAGATGAGTGCAGTTGTGCAGTAGTTTGAGCATTCTTTGGCATTGCCTTTCTTTGGGATTAGAACGAAAACTGACCTTTTCCAGTCCTGTGGAATCTGATCACATGGACCACAGCCTTGTCTAACTCAATGAAGCCATGAGCCATGCTGTGTAGGGCCACCCAAAATGGATGGGTCATGGTGTCGAGTTCTGACAAAACGTGGCCCACTTGAGAAGGGAATGCAAACCAATTCAGTATTCTTGCCTTGAGAACCCCACGAGACAGTATGGTATTGCATTTTGCTAGCCTAGGAAAAGATCAAAACTGAAAGTAAGGTTTCTACTGAGTTTGTTTGCTTTCATACCATTCTGAAGTCAAAAGACTGAGTTGAACCATCATAAGTCAGGGGTAATCTGCATTTGTAGCCTGTTGATTAAAAAATCCAAGAGAACAAACCCATACTATAAAACTATTAATAATTAAGTTAGATTTCTTGAGATAAGAAAAATAAAAAGAACTAATAGTATGCATGTATACCAGCAATAACCAATGAAACAAAATATCCTATTCAGTATGAAAAATACAAAGCTGGTAAAACCACAAACCTGTTAAAACTATACTGTAATAAAATATATAGAAGATCTTTAAGGAAAAATAAACTTTATTGAAGGTTATGAAAATCTAAATAAATGCAGGTACAAGCGACATTTTTCAGTTGGAGCACTCAGTATTGTTAAAGATGTCAATTCTCCACAGATTAATCTATGAATTCATTGTAATACCAAAAATCCCACTGAGCTTTTTAATTGAACTCACCAAACAGATTTTGAAATCCTTCTAGGATAGTGAATGAACAGAAAAGATGTTTGTGAAAGAAACTTACCAAACATTAGGACATGTTGTGTAGCTATAGTAATTAGCATAGCATGCTATTGGTGCAGGAAGTGACAAATAGATCATAGAATCTAGAAAGAAATGGAAAATTGTTCTATGAGGGAAGTGATGTAGAAAATCAAAGGAGAAATGATGGGTCATTCGATAAATCTTGCTGGGAAAATTACTTTTATATGAAAAAAATTGTCATAAAAATTGTTCATATAAATAATTTCAGAAGAACCAAATGTTTAAGTTACAGAATTGTTAAAATATTGGCAAGAAATTGTAGAATCATATCTCTATGACCAAGGAGACTGGAAGACTTTTGAAAGTGTAAGTTACCAAAAGCACGAAGCATAGAAAAATAAATTCAGCTACATCAACATATACTTTAGTAAGTCAAAGGACTCTATTACACACAAAATTCACAGGCAGCAGATGGGGAGAAACTGTTTTTAACCTATTTAACAAAGGATTAGTATCCAAAATACAAAGAACAAAATGCAAATGAAACAGAAACAAAGCGAAATTCAAGTATTTAATCCAAAGTGTGAAAAATTAATATTCACTAACAACCAGTCAACTGTCATTTCTTCATCAGAATGAACAAACTATTAAGTGTGACAATCCTTAGGATATGAGGAAAAAGGTCCTCTGAGGTACACTTCTGGGTGAAGGCTTTTTCCAGCATGAATTACAAGTGTAAAATACTGGTACTTTAATGACTTAGAAGTTCCTCCTCAAAGTGTGTGCCCTACACACTCAAACTGGGGTACAACGAGGGACCAAGGAAGGATGTTACTCTCAGGCTCATTTATACGAAGAAAATAGGAAACTCCATAAATATCTGTGGACAGAAAAGTAAATAAAGTGTAGTCTCTTTACAAAATGGAAGAAGAAACTGTAGTTAAAGGGTAAAGAAGTAGATCTTTCCATACAATTAGTGTGGTCAGATGCCAAAATCATGCTTTACAGTGAACTCAGACTAATGGTTGCTCACTGAAAAAGAAGTTAACAAATGTGACTGAGGCTGGAGGGCCAAGGGGATTTTGTGTTTGTGTGTTTAAAAGAAGGAATGTATTAATATGATTTTGGCATGGTGAAAATACGTATGCTTAGGAGAAAATGCAAAATCAGAACTAGAGTAAATTTACAAATTGCTTTTCCTTGCATTGTCATTTGAGCTCTACAGTGCCTTTAGAAATAGGCATTAATTACCAACTTATATGTGCAATTAATCTATGACAAGGGGAAGAATATACACTGGGAAAAAGATAGCCTTTTCAATAAATGGTGTTGAGAAAACTGGATAGCTATATGCAAAAAATCAAACTGAACTACTTTCTATATGACAGGCAAAAATAAACTCAAAATGGACTAGAGACTCACAACTATAAGACTTGAGAGAATGAAGCTTCTAGAAGAAAACATACAGAGTATGTTCTTTGATGTGGTTCTTAGCAATGTTTTTCTGGGGATATGTGGCTTCTGGCAAGGGAAACAAAAGCAAAAATGAACAGGTAGGACTATACAAAACTAAAAAGCTTTTAAATTTTTAAATTGAAATATAGTTGATTTACAAAGTTGTGCTAGTTTCAGGTATACAGGAAATGATTTGGTTATGCATAGATGTAAAAATGAACATATATTTATATATACATGTATAACCAAATAAATTAAAAATTATAATGCATTTAAGGGAAAACAATAATTTTGATGAAGAAGTTCTCTATAATTGTGCATTGTTTGAACAAAGAGCTTTGGGGAAAAAAGGGCAGAATTAACTGCATTTAGAGTTTGGTAATGTTTCACTGGGCCATATGCCTACATGTAATCTCACTTCTTTTGTGAATAAAGGAAATATTTTGACTCCAGAGTTGTTCACAGTCTATTAAAATACCAATTTTTAGACTCAAGAAAACATTTTAAGAGAAAATAAATATTGGTATATGAGTTTTTTATTATGTGTCCTAATGAAAGATTTTTCATCTATAACATTTAACAGAGACAAGTGGCCAGAAAATGTTTGGAATGAGAGAATAATTCACTAGCTATGATTTCAGTTAAATATAATTTTTATTTCCATTGAAATGGCCACTTATGACATATGGAAAAAGGTCTATATAATCAGTAATGTGAGCCAAGACTTGCTAGTGAATAATATATAACACTTTATAAATTTAAAAGAAATATATTTAATGAAAAGAATATGAAATTTATTTTAGAGAAGAGGTAAGTACTTTCTTAGTATTCTGCACAAAGTAGTTAGAAAATATGCTGTCTCATGAATAAAGTCACAGAAAGTGAGAGAAAGATTGTAAGATATAACCTGCAGTGATAAATGAAGAATTGAGATGTTTTTGAACAAATTATATGTCCTAATTATTTACGGGGGATATTTTGAAATGTGTAATAGATATGGATTATCTGAGAGGGGAAGTTAATTTTTGCTGACTAATTTGTTAAGATGTATTAATGAATTCAAGTAACTTTTGAGTGGTGACTTTGTTCCTGGAGTGGAATTGGAGGGCAAAGGCAGGGTCCCTCAGTCCCACAAGGAGCTTAGATCTAGCAGGAGAAACTTTTATAGATGCAAATGGTCATAATTCAATGTGATAAACATAAATCCCCTGGGTGCCCCACTTAAAAGCAAAACAGTTAAGTGAATGCCAACTTTGGGGCATCCATCTTAATTAAAGCCCCAGTGCCTTAGTGTGGCGTTTCAGACCCTTTTCAATCTATTTAGAGTTGCTTTCCCAACACTCCACACACTCTACCGTGGCCCCTCTCTCTTTTGCCTCCCCACACAAACTCTTCTTTACCCACAGTAATCCTCTCATCTTTCAGTGAACTTAACTTTCTCTATTGTTTACCTATGACTTTGCCTGTTCTCCCATCTTAAATTCCAGTGAGTGCCTATGGTTCTTCCAGGACTCAACTTCTTCTCTAAAGTGTTCCCCAACTACTCGTCCTGATTACAGCAGTGTTCTTAAATTATGATATTTTTGTTTGCTTGTCTGACGTCTCTGCTAGGCTGTAAATCCAGGAAGGCAGAAATCATATTCATTTTCTATCACTGTCTAGCAGTGTTTGGAATAGAGCTTACTAAATGCTTGCTGAAATAGCCAATAGAAGGCCATAATGGGGTACACAGACGGGTTAGGGTGAATTCTGTCAAGCTTCTTGCCCAAGAGCATGCAGCTGGTGCTTATCAGTTCAGTTCAGTCATTCAGTCCTCTCTGACTCTTTGTGACCCCGTGGACTGCAGCACGCCAGGGTTCCCTGTCCATCACCAACTCCCGGAGCTTGCTCAAACTCATCTCCATTGAGCTGGTGATGCCATCCAACCATCTCATCCTCTGTCATCCCCTTCTCCTCCTGCCTTCAATCTTTCCCAGCATCAGGGTCTTTTCCAATGAGTCAGTTCTTTGCATCAGGTGGCCAAAGTTTTGGAGCTTCAGCATTAGTCCTTCCAATGAGTATTTAGGACTGATTTCCTTTAGGATTGACTGATGTGACCTCCTTGCAGGCCAAGGGACTCTCAGGAGTCTTCTCTGCTCATACTCCCTAGAAGTTCTCTCTTGGTTGAAGATCAAGATAATGGATTTGGTGTCACTATGGGAATAGGTATCAAAACTGAAGGGTCTGAGTTTTTTTTTTTTTCCTGCTTGCAGGCTAAGAAGTGAGCCTGCCATAGTTGCAGGATGCCCAAGAAAATATCTGGCTCCTTAGCCAGAGAAGCGGGTCATCATGAGTCATGGTACAGTTGTCAGGATGAGCTTCATGTCTGCACCAGTTCCCTGAACTCTCACAGAGGTGACAGAGAAGTGGGCCTGAGTAGATGCTGCACACACAGTGGGTTGGCATGCCAGTCTAGGAGCCCTGGACAGACAAAGCAAAATCTTTGAAAAGGATCTGTTAGCAAACTTGCCCAGCCTTTTCCCCAAAGGCAGATAATGCCTTTATTATCCTGGAGAGTAAGGAGGAAGAGGTTGTCTCTTAGCTTCTAAGGCTGTCTGCTGAATTGTTCCAGGGCTAGGGTAAGGCAAGTGAGGTGCTGTGGCACAACATTTAAGGAGGTACTTGCCCAAGTGCTGACTCTACAGTTGCACAGTACTGAGAGCGAGCGTTTCTTTCAACTTGGAATCCCAGGTTTTCCATTAGCCTCATCATGTCCTGGCTCTGTGATAGACAAACATCCCTGAAAAGATAGTGTGGAACAGAAGCTGTCAGTGTCTTTGCTTTGCTCAGAGGACATGCTGGAATGTGAAATCCACATGGAGAATGGCTTCCCAGCTGTAAGAAATCCCCTAGTTAAAACGCATCTGTTAACAGGGCTGCTGATGTTAATACACTGGAAATTGTGAAAACTTTTAGTTTTCAAAGATATTTTAAGTTCCCATGTGACTCAGCCATTCCACTCCTATAGATTTAAGAAAATATGTTCACACAAAGACTATTACATGACTATCCATAGCAACTTTCTTTTTTTATTTTTTTTTATTTATTTTATTTTTTTATTTTTTATTTTTTTTTAATTTTAAAATCTTTAATTCTTACATGCGTTCCCAAACATGAACCCCCCTCCCACCTCCCTCCCCATAACATCTCTCTGGGTCATCCCCATGCACCAGCCCCAAGCATGCTGTATCCTGCGTCAGACATAGACGGGCAATTCGATTCTTACATGATAGTATACATGTTAGAATGCCATTCTCCCAAATCATCCCACCCTCTCCCTCTCCCTCTGAGTCCAAAAGTCCGTTATACACATCTGTGTCTTTTTTGCATACACACCAAGGAAACCAGAATTGAAAGAGACACATGTACCCCAACGTTCATCGCAGCACTGTTTATAATAGCCAGGACATGGAAACAACCTAGATGTCCATCAGCAGATGAATGGATAAGAAAGCTGTAGTACATATACACAATGGAGTATTACTCAGCCGTTAAAAAGAATTCATTTGAATCAGTTCTGATGAGATGGATGAAACTGGAGCCGATTATACAGAGTGAAGTAAGCCAGAAAGAAAAACACCAATACAGTATACTAACACATATATATGGAATTTAGAAAGATGGCAATGACGACCCTGTATGCAAGACAGCAAAAAAGACACAGATGTGTCCATAGCAACTTTCTCTGCTGCCAGTAAAGACTGGTAAATACCCAAATGTCAATCAGTAGGTGAATGGATAAAAAAAATATGGACTGTCTATATAGTAGTACTCAGCAATATATAGGAATGAGCTATTGGTACATTTAAAAGCATGGTGAATGGATATCAAAATGACTGTGCTTAAGGAAAGAAGTAAAAAATATCTGTACCTGCATCCATTTATGCTATTTGATTCCATTTATGTAAAGACTTAAATGCGAACTAATTTATTGTGGCCAAAAGCAGACCAGTTAATTATTGGGTTGGCAAAAATGTTCATTCATGCTTTTCCATAACATCCTATGGAAAAACCTGAAAGAACTTTCTGACTAGCCCAAAACATAAGCGACAGATACTTAGAGGTGATAGAAATGTTCATATCTTGTTGATTTTATGAGTATTTACACATCAGACTTAATCACTGTACACTTTAAATAGGGGCTGGTTATTGTATGTCAGCCATACCTAAAGATAACTCTGTTTAAAAGGATATATTGGGTTCAGAAGTGGAGCAATAATAGATACTTTACATGCCCCTGGGTTCAGAGAGGAGGTATTTTACCTGCTTCCTGATGACTTCTTCCATATAGTCTGAACTTTCTCAACTTATATCTGGAGTGAAATTCTTCAAGATTGAAAGGTTATTTTATGTGAACAAAAAAGGCTGGAGCACAGGGGACCCATAAGGGGCACTCAGTGATTCATAACTGATGTGAGTCAGCAGTTATAGTGCTTTTTTCCCTAATATGTAACCAAGATCACTGTATGAAAAAAAAAGCCCGGTAGGGTAGGGGATGTAGATCACTTTGGCAGTGTGGGAGCAGTAAAGATAGGAACTCTGAGTTGTAATTTAGGATGGCAGTAAAAGGCTATTGTTCTAGAAAGTAGTGGAGAGTGAGATAGATATACATTAAGATAGCTTATCAATATAAGTTGCTACATGGTGTAGGTACTTGATAATTAATTGGTGAATGAGTGGAGCAACAGGTGAATATTGCTTAGGGCTGGCCCAGGGCAAAGGAAATATGAGATGCTCTTCTATTTGCATCTCCAGGTAAGTATAGTCATTGGATATTTTATGGAGAATATATTCTAACTTACAACTGACCAACCAAACACTAGTTGGATACCAGCCCATTTGTAAATTAGGGACTATGTCTTATTCATAATAATCCGTGTATATCATGCCATGTTGTAAGACGTGTACCATTTGAAACCATGGGGATCCATCCATAAATGCTCACTCTTCTTATGTATTAAGAAACACTCACCTAATTAATGTTGAGAACATAAAAGCTAAGCTGGGTCTTTGCTAGAAAATCAGTGCACAGTGATTTCAGAAAAGGGAAGAGTTCACTGTGCACTGAAACTTCATGGAGGAAGTTGGATATGAACTTGGTATTGAAAGATGGATTATAACTGGCAAATGCTAAGTGAGATGTGTGAAGAGATCATTCTGGCTTGAGTTGAGGGGGCATGTATGTCAAGGGTGGATAGGCATATGTGGACCAAGTTAGTAAGGCTATAGAAATCCAGGCAGAAGAGTTTGGATTTTATCTAATAGACAATTTGGAGCTTGTATAGGATGAATTCACTTGCGAGTAACACAAAAGTGACTTTGGCAAATAAAGGTTTACTTATCTTACATGATAAGATGCCCGATGATGCCATCAGGGAACCAGTCCTGAACATGTTGGCTTTGTTTTCATGCTTGCCCCCTCCTAGTCATAAGATGGCTACTATAGGTCCAGGAATCACTTCTGCATTCATATTGGGAAAATGGAAATGGTAGTACCAGCCAACTTTTACCTCATACCTGTCCCTTTTTAAAGGGATCAAAGACTTGGTTTTGTTTCATTGGACATAACTGGGCCTCATGCCTACCATTAGGGACAAAGGAAGCTGAAAAAGGAGGTATTGGGCTTTTCAACCTCTTTAATGGAGATGTCAAGCTAGAAGGGGATTAGTAATGGCTGCTGGGCTAGTTCATAAACACCTGCCACATGAAATCCTGCTTCTTGAGCAGGAAAATAGCATGTTGAAAGCATATAACCTACTCAAGGTTGTTCTCAGCAAAGTCATAACTAGGGAAAGAATACTTGGGATGATTTATTGTTCAGTAAATATTTACTCCTTTCTCTCTGCCACTGTGGTCATGTATTTCTCTATCTTACTGATGTTGGGTCTGGCCACACGATTGTCTTTGACCAGTGCAATGTGGGCATAAATGATGTGCACTATTTCTGAGCCTAAGCCTTAAGAAGTGTCTTGTGTTTTGCCTTATCTTTATCATGCTTCTGCTACTGCCTTGAAAACAACATGCTATCCTAGTAGCCCACTGGCCACAGTACAATAAGAGATCCATGGAACAGAATCATCCTGGTCAGTATGCAGACCTGCAGCTTGAAGTAGAGCAAACCTAGCTGACCTGTAGTACTATGAGAATAAATATGAATAGTCATGTTCTGTTCTGTTGAGATATTGTGGTCTCTTGTTGCATAGAAATAGTGATGGATATTACATTTAAGTCCTTAGAGGGATCTCCATGAGGCATTCTGTTGTTCAAAATTCAAAAAAAAAAATTGATATATAAGGCATTTGTTCTATGCTTGCACATAATTATCAATTGAGATAGTTTACCCTGCTAGGAACATAGGCTACATATCATTATTTCCATTTTATACATTAGAATATTAGGGAGGTAAAATGGTTTCCTTAAGCTCACTTGGGCAGTATTGAGAGACCATTGTTCATATTGGCTCAAGTCCTTTTTTCCAATCTTCTATACCAATTGCTTTGGTCCTATGGCTACAAAAGTGTCTCTTTGGGGTCATAATAGAATTTTTAGGTCTTAGCCTGGGACTGCCATGCCTGAAACATTGTAGACATTTAATTAGTATGTTGAATTGAATAATTACTCAAGAAATATATCTAGTTAGAAGGTCAAAGCTTTCCTAATCTGTTCAGCTTAAAATGAGTAGACACTTGCATTGTCAGACCTTCCCAGTTTTGCTCTTCCAATCAAAATCCATTCTATTTTATGAGGATTAAATGCAGCAAATTCATTTTCACCCGTGTCCTCAGCACAGTTTTAGGGAAGCAAACAGACTATATTTGTCAGGATATCAGGAGAAGACAGAGGGAGTATTACTGGCATAGAGAGTATGCCACATGTATTTGGTGTACTATTCTTTATTTTTTAATTGTTATTGGAGTATAGATTTACAGTGTTGTGTTAAATTCTGCTGTGCAGCAAAGTGAATCAGTTATACATACACATATGTCCACTCTATCAGATTCTAGTCCCATATAGGCCATTACATGGTATTGAGTGGAGCTCCTGTGCTCTACAGTAGGTCCTTGTTGATTATCTGTTTTATATATACTAATGTGTATGTGTCAGTCCCAATCAAAGAAGCTTTTGTGTTTAGCTATTACTGCACACAAATCATTCTAAAACTTCATGGCTCAAAATGGCAACAGTTTGGTGTTCTGTTTTTACTGTTTTCTATCATGCTGTTGCATTCATGTAGATAGCAACAATGAGATGCTTGGTTGTTGGGCTCTGGAGACTTTCTAAGTCATGTACATCAGCTTGTCTATATAACAGGCAATAATGAGATGAGAAAGAATGAAGACAGGCAAAATCGGGACAGATAAAGGGACAGGAAAAAAAGATATAGTGAAAAATCCTGTCCTCTGAGGCAAGATCTCAATAGAAATGGGGCACACACCATTCAAAACCTCATTTTTCTCAATTCTATCACTCGGCTTGAATTAAAATAAACCACTTAAAATTGTTTAAAAAACCATAATTAAATTAAATATTAATAGTTAAATAATTACCTTTTCTTTCATTTTACTATTTTAATTCTAGTGAAAATATAACAGCAAAATTTGCTGTGTAACTGCTATCATCCCAGTATGCTGAAAGCCCCACCAGGTCCAAGTATGAACAAGGAGGATGAAACAAGCTTGGTTGGGATGTATCCCTCTGGTTGTATTGTTAGGAGCTATAGGAGATGGTGGTGCTGGGACCTCTGAGTACAAAAGTACAAGTAACTTCAGTGGTCCCATTCTTGGGACCTTGTCCAACCTTCTTGGACAAAGGTTCGGTTTTTTGGCATGGTACTCAAGATCTTTCACAATCAGTACAACTTATATGCAGAGTACATCATGAGAAATGCTGGACTGGAAGAAACACAAGCTGGAATCAAGATTGCTGGGAGAAATATCAATAACCTCAGATATGCAGATGACACTACCCTTATGGCAGAAAGTGAAGAGGAGCTAAAAAGCCTCTTGATGAAAGTGAAAGAGGAGAGTGAAAAAGTTGGCTTAAAGCTCAACATTCAGAAAATGAAGATCATGGCATCCGGTCCCATCACTTCATGGGAAATAGGTGGGGAAACAGTGTCAGACTTTATTTTTTTGGGCTCCAAAATCACCGCAGATGGTGACTGCAGCCATGGAATTAAAAGATGCTTACTCCTTGGAAGAAAAGTTATGACCAACCTAGATAGCATATTCAAAAGCAGGGACATTACTTTGCCGACTAAGGTCCGTCTAGTCAAGGCTATGGTTTTTCCTGTGGTCATGTATGGATGTGAGAGTTGGACTGTGAAGAAGGCTGAGTGCCGAAGAATTGATGCTTTTGAACTGTGGTGTTGGAGAAGACTCTTGAGAATCCCTTGGACTGCAAGGAGATCCAACCAGTCCATTCTGAAGGAGATCAACCCTGGGATTTATTTGGAGGGAATGATGCTGAAGCTGAAACTCCAGTACTTTGGCCACCTCATGTGAAGAGTTGACTCATTGGAAAAGACTCTGATGCTGGGAGGGATTGGGGGCAGTAGGAGAAGGGGACGACCGAGGATGGGATGGCTGGATGGCATCATGGACTCGATGGACATGAGTCTGAGTGAGCTCCAGGAGATGGTGATGGACAGGGAGGCCTGGCGTGTGTGATTCATGAGGTCGCAAAGAGTTGGACACGACTGAGTGACTCAACTGAACTGAACTGAACAACCTCATTTCCAGAGACCTTCCCTCACATTCCATAGAAACACTCTAACAACACAGTTTGAAATACATTTGTTTTGAAACAAAGTTATATGTAAACAAGTTTATTAAATATCTTTAGTTAATGCAGCTTTGACATACAGAATTTCTCATTTTATAGATAGAATTAAATTTCCCAACTTAATTGACGTCAGTGAGGTTACTTTGTGGTACTTCCCAGTAGAAGAAACAGTTTATTTCCCCCTCCATTGATGTCTGGTGATGCTAGTGGTAAAGAACCCACCTGCCAATGCAGGAGTCGTAAGAGATGTGGTTTGATCCCTGGGTTGGAAAGATCCCCTGGAGGAAGGCATGACAACCCACTCCAGTATTCATGCCTGGGGAATCTCATGGAGAGAAGAGCCTGGTGGACTATGGTCCATAGGGTCGCAAAGAGTCAGACATGACTGAAGTGACTTAGCATGTACGCACCATTGATGTTAGGCCATTTGTCTTCCTTTGAACAGTGAAATATCAGCTGATATATAAGCAGAAGATTTCAGTGTGCTCAGATAGTTTGGTTTCGGCTCTTGTAATTCTGCTATCCACCATGAGAAGATCATTTCACAAGGAGTTTCTGGCCCCAAAAAGGTGAAGACTTGCATTAGAGACATGAACTTGATATGAAGCCTGGAGTCTAAATTGCTTAGCCAAGCCTAGGCAAGAAATGCAGCCTACTCATAACCCCATGGGCAAAAAATAAATAAATAAATAAATTTTGTTATTGTAAACTACTGAAACTGAGATTTCTTCATGGTATTGTACAATTCTGAACCATAGGAATTTTGCCTAATAATATAGACGGCAGAGTCAAGCTTGTGTAAATATAATAATAAAAATGTTACACAGGCCTTTTTAGGGCCTTATTCTCAATGGACACATTAAGGATCTCCTGCATGTTTAGTACTTTATTGAATCTAACATCAAGCAATGTAGGAGCAGAAAAATGGGTTTTAGAGAAAAATATTAATCATATTCTGAAATAAAATACAATGAAGTATTTTTTCTCACTTGATTACTAACCCCCACATACTTTATTTTTAACTCTAACTTTTATACATAAGCTGATCAAAGATTTACCTTTTAGAAATCAGCTTGAATACTAATTTGATACCAAATGCATCTGGGCATGAGCTGACCTCAGCTTTTGAATAATTCATTTTAAGACTTACGTGATTTTCTTGTTTTTTTTTTTCCCTCTGGTACTTTTGAAGTTGTTTTCCTTTGGCTCAAAGCAGGAGGGAGAAGCCGTGTTTTTTCCCAAAGAAAGCCTAAAGATCAGAAGGCTCAGCATTGAATGCTGTCTTGATCACAGTTTATGTGCCTCAACAAGTTGCTTATGTACCTTGAACTTGGTATCCCCATCTATCAAATGGGGACATTAATAAATTCCACTTGGTAGGGTAGTTATGAAGATCAAATGCAATAATATATATGAAAGCATAGTATAAAATGCTTGAAAATTCAAAGGTATTCTACTTCTGGCCCAAACATTCTCTGTGAGAGAAAGAAAAGATCTAACTGGTGCTTTGTATTAAGGACTGTATGTATCTAGGGTTTAGTTTCATTCACATACACAGAAACTATTGTTTTTGTCTTGTCTTTTCCAGTTTGGTTTGATAATTTATCCTTCCCCAGACAAATACTTGATAGTAAAGAGATGTTTGCTCCTTTCATTACTCTTTCCATGATGGGAATTGTTATCTCCTGCTTCAGTCAATGGTAGGTCTGTGTTTGGGTAGCTTTATCCATCTACAGATTCAGCTGTCTTAGAGCTAGTTCAGTAGCATCAACAGAATCTAGTATTTTAATTACCAAATCAAACAGAAAATGGATTAATCATATGTAATGTTAGACTTCAAAAACCATTACTTTTCTATCAGTCCAAAAACTCAGTCTTGGCTGCTTGAGTTACAGCTTTCTCCTAAAATTGGCTGAGCCTTAGTTTCCTCACTTGTAACATGGTGAGAATGCCTACTTCGTGGGATTATTAGAAGGATTACATGAGATCCACAAATTGACTACTCTTCATTTTCAACTTCAGAGAAATCCCATAAAGACTATAAATTGTAGTCTCTCTTGTCTGTAAAATATGGTCTCTTAGCTTTTTCTCAGCTTAAGATTGTTTATGGACCATAGTGTGTTTTGAGAATGTTCTTGAAAATGTCACAATTGACTTCTTTTCAGTAGTCTGCTTTGAATTTGCTCTCCACAAAGTGAAGCGACAGAAAAGTCAGGTGGTAATGACAAAATGCATGTACCTGGCCCTCTGATGCACTTAACCCATCAGTCCAAGGAACTCATTTAAGAGAATGCACTGTATTTGAGTCTGTGTCCCTTCTTCATAGCCATTGGCGAGTTTTCTTGGCCTTTATTAAGGGCAAAATAATAAAACTTACTCCCTGAGGAAAAAAGAAATATTTGGGGTTCAAAGTCTTTCTTATTAGCACTATAACATTTTTGAAGTTATACATTGTGTGGCAAGAAATTACCCTATTTAGTTTTCTTTACTAATATACCCTTATCCCCCCAAATAAAAGCAATATTTTATTTTTACAGAGCAAAATGTAAATCCAAAGTGTTTCATTGTTCAAATACAAAGGTTGCTAAATCTATCATTGTAATTATCTGGTTCATATGAACTGAAGAAAATATAACAAAGCACCCGCCCTTCTTTTAAACAAATAAGACACCATGTGTAGCAGTTTCTGGAATATAACAGATCTCCAACAGATATATCAGGCCCATGTTAATTGTAGCAGTTGTTCATGCAAAGCCTTGTGGATTAATTCCCATGTATCCATAGTTCTAAGTTTTAAATATGAGATTTTTAGAGCCTATTAATGGAGGTCTAAGGACTATATGGCACTCTACTCCAGTACTCTTGCCTGGACAATCCCATGGACGGAGGAGCCTGGTGGGCTGTAGTCCATGGGGTCACTAAGAGTCGGACACGACTGAGCGACTTCACTTTCACTTTTCACTTTCACTTTCATGCATTGGAGAAGGAAATGGCAACCCATTCCAGTGTTCTTACCTGGAGAGTCCCAGGGATGGGGGAGCCTGGTGGGCTGCTGTCTATGGGGTCACACAAAGTTGGACACGACTGAAACGAGTTAGCAGCAGCAGCAGCAGCAAGGACTATATGGGTTGATTGGTTGAATTTCTGAGACCAGACACACTTACTATATCATTTATGTCAACTTTTCATTGTCTGCTTGAGTCTATTGCATACTCTTTAAGAAGGGCCCACCCTCTTTTCCACCTTGAAGACTCCCCAATCCCATTCCTCAGGTGCATTTGGTCACTCCTTCCCCAATGCCCCCATAGTGCTTGTGCAATCTCTAGTGTGGTATCCCAGTGCTGTATTGTAGGTATTTAGTTTGTTCTTTCTCTCTCACACACACATCTGGTATCTCTTCTAGGAAGGCCGTAAACTTGTTCATCAGTGTTTCCACAGTGTTTAACACATGACAGGCACACAGTAGGCATTCCATGTTTGAGTCGAGTTTGCTGAATGCATGGATGGTAGAATGAACACATCTTTAGGGGTTTGAAGCTTCATTGCTTCAGTGGACTCCTCTCATTTCCTCACAGTCCCTGCGCTACCGTGCTAGCATCTGGAAACCATGAATAACTGGGGAAGAAGGGAGAGGTTCAAGGGTGAGAGTTGGCCATCTTCCCACCTGTCCCACATTAGAAGAAGCCTTGTAAACCCAACAGGTAGCTTTTCCTTTCTCTACCACCCACCCACGGAAGGTGTAAAGCAGGATAGGGTTCCAACTGGTGATTTCTGCCATGTCACGGGGGCCACAGATGTGCTGGACAAGGATCAGAATACAAAATTAGACATCCTTTAGATTCTCTGAAGATGCTTTTTCTTCTTTCAAGTTATTGTCGATCAAAAGTGCATTCCAATGTCATAATAAAATGATATGAATTGTTCATTCCACTGTTGCCTGATTACTGCAGTCAATCTAAAATCCATTTTAGGTTATTTCAGCATGAAGATACTTGGTTTTTTCAGCCGCATACCTAACAGGGTCTTTGATTAAACACGTGGTCTGGGATTTGGTGAATATTGTCTTGAGTGCTTTGTACACAGATCTCCCCTTTGCGAATGACCCTCTTATCCCCTCCCAACCTCTGGAAGCACTTCTCTCTGGAAAGAAAATGTAACATGGCTTTATTGGAATAGAAACATTTTCATCCTACTTGTCTTATTGTCTGTTTTTCAGTTATGTTTGTTCAGTATAGTTTCCAGAAGGTGAATGCAAGTGCTCTTCCACATACATTTTCAAGGTATGTTTTTTTTTTTTTTTGTTCTGATGACAATCCATTTGTTATTTTTATGGTAAGCCAGGGAGTGTGGTGTTGATCACAGCTGTTACCCTCTGTTCTTGCACTTGGCAGCACACATTCACCAGAGATCACCTACCCTGTTTATCCTCAAGCCCACAGTTGGAGAAAACAGCTTTTATTGTTAAAGCTATTCAGTTGCAATTAAGAGGGCACCTGAGAATTTGCAAACTCTTCAGTCCATTAGTTGGTGCAGCATTAGTGTCTGGGAATAAAGGTTGCTTGTATCTTTTTAATTACTTAAATTCAGTTTATCTGGTAACAGAATTGTCTGGATTCTTTCCAAGTTTTGGGTAGTTCTAGAATCTCAATGACCTTCCTTTGGAGAATGCCCTGGGTTTTATTTTGATGACTAGTATTTGATAGGCTACTAGTAACACCTATCATGTTCAAAATTTTGCATTCACTCTGTTTATTTTAGGATTATTCTGTCTTCTGTTTCTTTCCCCCATGAACTTTTAATGTCCTGGGGACAGAATGAAAGTCCTTGGTTAACAGGGTATGTACCTGTATCAGTTATCTGTTGCCACAGAAACACTGCATAATACAGGTTTTGGTGACATACAACACCACACAGTTATTTAGCTGATCCAGACAGGGCTTGCTCCCCTGTCTTTAGTCAGCTGACATTTAACCTGGGTGGCCTTCTTGATTCTGGCTGGGCTTGCTCAGAGCTATCTTGCTGTGGCAACTGTTAGCTGATCTAAGATGGCCTTGGCTGGAAAGACAGGAGCAAGTCAGCTCTGCTCGATGTGTCTTTCATTCTCCAGCAGGCTGGCCCAAGAATGTCCTCAAAGCCATGGCAAAGGACAGGAACAAGCAGGGCTACTTGCACAAGCACTTGTCAAGCCTCTGTTTACATCATATTGGCTAATATCCTCTTGGCCAATGCAAGTCGAAGTGAGTAGGAGTGAGTGGATGTGAAAACTTACAGGGCGAAGGGCATGGAGGGTTAAGAATGGGATCCAGTTTCTGCACTCAGTCTTCAGAATCTTCCATTCTCAGCCTGGCTGAAACCTGTTTTTGCTTTCCATGGATCATGCACTGCCCTTGCCCTGCCCTTGGGGATTTAAACAGCTTGCTCCCTTTTTTGATCATGAACTCATTTTCCTTGTTTCCTTCACCCAATTTACTTCTGTTTTCCTCTTCCCAGCTTCCTTTCTCTTGTCTTCACCTCCTTCTCCTTTTCTCCATTCCTGTACCTTCTCTCCTTCCTTCCTACAGAGAAACTAAAAACAAACCTAGCATTCTCATGCACATAGATAATTGTTTGAAAGGAGTACTTTTTTTTTTTTTTTTTTGTCCCTGGAGCTCTCATTACTGATTAACTCCTTATAAAAAGGAAATGCTGAAACCTCTATTTCTCCAGAAATTTAACAGTGTGGGTGGTTCTGATGTGGGTAGGAAGAGATAGTCAGACTTAAGTTGTCCCAAAAGGGACGGGGGATGGGGGAAAAAAACTCTATGAACCAAACACAGAAGCAAAACCTAAATAGATTTCCCAACTTTTTTTTTTTAAGTTTTCTCCCAAATTTACCAGCTGAAAATTTGAACTGGGCTTTTCTGTTTAATTAAGGGTTTAGAATAGACGTGGATGCAGGTGGTATTTTGGTTGGTAGTATGTGGTGATAATTATTGTTGCCATAGCTACCCGAAAAATGTTCAACAGAATATCACTTCATGTTGCAACTTCAAATAAAGGCTGTAAAAGTTCTATGCTGCTTACATAGATTTCACTTAAAGGAAAAAGTCTGCTATATTCAGGCTGGAATCTGTTTCATTGTCTGTCCCCGAAAATATGGCTCAGTGTTCAAAACAGGTCAATTCTGGGGTAAGTAAATTTTCTTAATAGGTTTAAACTGAGTTCAGCTACCTCCTTCCACAGACTTGGCTTACACTACACTAATTGATAGCAACTTAGCAAACTGAGATATAGTAAGGTGATTTATTATGGTAAATATTTAATGAAGTTTCAGGCTTCTAACTCTTCTCAGAGAAAAGAGCCCTGCCTCTATATAAAGCTCATATAATGTGCCAACCTTTGATTCAGAAAAAAAAAACCCCAAAAAACTAAGAGCCAAAATCTGTAAAAGCTTCACATACAATCCCATGTATTTCAAGAAAGCTCAGAGGCATTTTATCAAATTTTGCTTCCATTAATCTGCCTTGAGATAGCCTGGGCTGGGTTCCATGTCGTTAATTCAATGTGAAATGGCAATTCCACTTCTCAAAATGTATTATCTTTAAGACAGTGAGGAGTTTGGTATGATTCCTCAACCCTCTAACCCATGTATAGCTTTCTGTAAATTAGAACTAGATTTCTTTTCTAATTACCAGCCTGTTTCATTGGATCATTTCCCTATTCATTAGACCCTCTGAGCCTAAATTTTCTCATTTGTGTAAAGTGAAACTGTAATACCCACCTCCCAGTATTGTGTTGAGGATTGAAGGTCAGTAGAGACGAAAGTGATCAATACATTAAGTGCCATGCAAATAGAAGGTCTTATCATAAACACAAATGTTCTGATAAGCATTTGGAAAATCAGCTTTCCCCCAGATAATTTTGGTCCATGGTGTGAATCCTTGCCCTTGGTGAGGGTAGAACTCTTGGACAACAATTAAAGATAGGGAGTGAGATTTGTTTTTTGTTTTCATGGCATGGATTTCAAAGCCTTCACTGGTAGATGGTAGTCTCTAATAAGATTTAAGTTTTACCTTTTCTAAACCAGCTCCAAACTCAAGAAACAGGAAGAATGGCAGTTGTTCGAATAAGAATCTGAAGCTGCACTATCTGAGAGGTATTCACTTTTTAAAAATAAATTTTTACATTGAGGTATAATTGACATACAAAATTACTAATTTCAGGCATACAGCATAGTGATTTGATATTGAAATCATTGCCACAAGAAGTCAAGTTAACATCCATTGTATACATAGTTACAAAGTTTTTCTTGTGCTGAGAACTATAAGATCTATTCTCTAAGCAACTTATTCAATACAGAATTGAGTATTATTAAGTATAGTCATCATGCCGTACCTTTATGGCCCCAGGATTTATTTTGTAATTAAAAGTTTGTACCTTTTGACCTCCTTCACTGGTTTTGCCCACCCCTCCCCCACCCCATGCCTCAGGCGGCCACCAATCTGTTCTCTAGATATGTTTGTTGGGGTTTTTTTATGATTTCATATGTAAGTGAGATCATTTAGTATTTGTCTTTCTCTGGCATACTTCACTTAGCAAAATGCTCTCAAGATCCATCCATGTTGTTGCAACATCAAGATTTCCTTCTTTTTTATGGCTAAATAATATTCCATTATATATGTAACCACAATTTCTTTACTTATCTATCCATCAGTGGGCATTTAGGTTGTTTGCATGTCTTAGGTATTGTAAATTACGCTGTAATGAACATGGAGGTGCCCATATCTTTGAGTTAGTTTTTTTGTTTGCTTTGAATAAAGAATGTAGAAGTGGAATTGCTGGGTCATATGTTAGTTCTATTTTCATTTTTTTTTTAAAGAAACCTCCATACTGTTTTCCTTAGTGGCTGCATCAGTTTACATTCTAAAAGTACATCAGGATTCCTTTTTTCCCCCCATATCCTTATCCTTATCAACACTTCTTTCTTGTCTTTTGGGTGATAGCTGTTCTAGCAGGTGTGAGGGGATCACTGTGGCTTTGATTTGCATTTTCCTGGTGATTAGTGATGTTGAACATCTTTCCATGTACCTGTTGGCCACCTGTATGTTTTTAGAAAACTACTCTAATCCTCTACTCAATTTTAATCAGTTTTTTTTCTATTGAGTTTTCCATGTTCTTTATATATATATTATGAAGTGAAGTCACTCAGTCATGTCTGACTCTGTGACCCCATGGACCGTAACCTACCAGGCTCCTCTGTCCATGGGATTTTCCAGGCAAGAGTACTGGAGTGGGTTGCCATTTCCTTCTCCAGGGGATCTTCCTGGCCCAGTGATCGAACCCAGATCTCCAGCATTGCAGGCAGACGCTTTACCGTCTGAGCCACCAGGGAAGCCTCTATATATAGGATATTAACCCCTTATGAGATACATAATTTGCAAAATTTTTTTTCCCATTTGGAAGGCTGTCTTTTCATTTTGTTGGTTTCCTTTGCCATGCAGGAGCTATTTAGTTTGATACAGACAAATGTGAAGGAATTTCCTGCCTATGTTTACTTCTAGGGGTTTTATGGTTCCAGGTCTTATGTGTAAATCTTTAATAATCCATTTTGACTTAATTTTTGTTGATGGTGTAAGATAGGGGTCCCATTTCATTCTTTTGCTTGTGGCTGTCCAGTTTTCCCAACACCATTTATTAAAGAGCTTGCATTTTCCCTCATTGTATATTCTTTGATCCTTTGTTGTAGATTAATTGACTATGTATGTGTGGATTTAATTCTGAGTTCTTGAGTCTGTTCCATTTATCTATAAGTCTGCATTTGTACCCATACCATGCTGTTTTGACTACTATAGCTTTGTGATATATTAATAATATGAAATCATAGAGTGTGATGCCTCCAGCTTTGTTTCTCTTTCTCAGTCTTTCTTTGGCTATTAGGAGTCTCTTGTTAGTCCACACAAATTTTAAGATAGTTTTTTTCTATGAAAAATACCATTGGAATATTGACAGGGACTGCATTGAATCTATAGTTGGTTCTGGGTAGCAAGGTCATTTTTACCAATATTAAGTTACCCAGTCCATCAACATGGAATATTATTTCATTTGTTTGTTATTTCTTCAGTGTCTTACAGTTTTCAATATGCAGTTTTTTTTTATCCTCTTGGTTAAGTTTATTCTTAGATATTTTATTCTTTCAATGCCATTGTAGTAATAAATCAGATTGTTTTCTTAATTCTTTCTGAGAGTTCATGGTTAGTGTATAGAAATTCAACAGAATTTTGTCTGTTGATTTTGTACTCTGCAGCTTTACTGGGTCCATTTATTCTAACCGTTTTTTGGAATATTTAGGTGTTTCTGTATATAACATCATATCATTTGCAAATAGTGATAGTGTTACTGCTTCCTTCCTGATTTGGATGCCTTTTTGACGGGTTTTTAAGTGAGAGACTGGACAGTGTTTCTTTCCACTATCCTTTTGACATTATAACATCTTTTTGGTTGACTTAATTTCTCACATTAATTTTGAAAAGGGACTGCGTGGCATATACTTATTTACCTTGAAATTAAAAATGAGCTCAAAGTAATTTCGTTTTGAGGGGTCCTTAGGATTTTTGACTTACCTTGAGAGCCCAAGGCATCACAAAAACATAAATTGAGATCATTTATTGGAAGGCTACAACAAGACTCGCTGGTAACAGAGCGGGTTGCCAAGTGATTGGTTGTGTGTACTAATAGATGACTGGGCTGTTTGTGCTGCGATTTCTCCAGCCCAGTTCAAGTGGAACAATCAGAGCTAGCCCAACTGATGCACACGCATGGTTTTATTACTCCCTGGAGAAAAGGATTTCAGCTCCTGTGTGGCTGGTACAAAGTTCTCTTTATCATGTGATATGACTATTTTTGTTCACTCACTAGGTTGTGTCCGACACTTTGCGACCCCATGGACTGTAGCACATCAGGCCTCCCTGTCCTTTCACTATCTCTTGGAGTTTGCTCAAATTCATGTCCATTGAGTTGGTATTACTATCTAACCATCTCATCCTCTGCCACCCCCTTCTCTTGTCCTCAACCTTTCCGAACATCAGGATCTTTTCCAATGAGTTGGCTCTTTGCATCAGGTAGCCAAAGTATTGGAGCTTCAGCATCAGTCCTTCCAGTGCATATTCTGGGTTGATTTATGGCCTTTATTTACAGCTACATTATTAGTACTCCTCCTCCTAGTTTTATGTTAAATCAAAGAACAACTCCTTGTGTAATTATGAATGAAAATTCATAACATGAAAATGTTACAGAAATGGATGCACTTCTAATTTTTCTTTTCATGTCAAGGTGATGGAGCATAGCTGGAGAGGTTTTAAATGGCATCTATATGCTGTATGTATGCTTTTTATAATGTTCAAGGTTTATAGTTCAGAGTTGCAGTGTTCAATATGGTAGCTATTAGCAACATGTGGCTTACTTAACATCACTTACAATTAAAAATTCACTTCCTCAAGTCACACCACCCATATTCCAAGTGCTTAGTAGCCACATGTGACCAACAGCTGCTAAAGAGTGCAGAATCAAAACATTTCTGCCATCGCAGAATGTTCTATTGGCTAGTGCTTGGATAGAGAGAGTTGGGAGTATTTTTCTCCATGAAGCAATCTATGAGTTAGCCTAGGAAAAATGTCAAGAGCCTTTAGAATTTTATATCCTTGGAGGGAAATATAAAATATTCCATTTACTTGCTTCAAAATTAAGAATATGAGTCATAAAATTTTATTGAATAGCTACAACAAACTGTAAAATCTGAAACTCATTTCCTATTATAATAGTGTGCAGAGGGAAAGAGGTGAGGGACAGATGCAAACTCAGTCGTTTAGATGCCCACACACAGGCACTGCGCTGGGACAGATTGGGGGAGGAGAAGGCCCTGATGCAGAAAGCGGGGAGGAAATGTGGAGGGCAGGAAGCGGGGAAAGATAAATGGGAATCAGAGGTGAAGACACGGATTTCAGCTTTCACTAAGGGAAGTGTTGCCATAAGGTCACAGATCAGAGCTTAGTGTTGCTGGGAGTTTGTGTGTTCTCTCTTCTGCCTTGTGACTTACTTCTGATAGGTCTATTCTCTCAGCATTCGGAATGCTCTCAAGAGGGCCCCTTGGAGCAGCTGTTTTCACCCTGAACTGCAGAGTCCTAGAGGGATGGTTCCCAGGGCTGTAGCTGCAACAGTAGCTCTGAGAACTTGTTAGAGGTGCAAATGATCAGCCCCCACCAGTCACTCAGGAACTTGGGGTGGGTCCCAGCCCTCTGTTGTAAGAAGCCCAACAGAGATTTTCATTCACCTTCATGCTTAGGCTTCTTTTGCTGACCATGAGAAAGGAAGGGTCTGTAAACTTCATTTTTTTTTCTGGAGAGATGCACTTTCATCAAGTGCTCAAAAAAAAAAAAAAAATCTGATCCTGTTACCCGCTAGAAACTAAAAAAACATTCACTTATATTCTACAGTAGGAGGAGCAGAACCGTGTGCTGAAGTCAGGTTTATTCTTTTGTGCTCTGCATTCTAGCCACCATGAACAGCCCATTACCTGAGAACTCAGATGAAATCAAGCTGGGAACCACCTCAGGTTGGGGTCTGCCCTATTTCCCTTCCCTTTGAGGAATTTAACCTGATTTCCATTCTCTAAAAACTTATCTTAGAGCCTGGCTGTCAGATTTTAGAGTCAAGGTATGCAGGTGACTCATTTACGGATTGGATTAAGGCAGCCTTCAAAGAAGTAAAGCCCTTCCTTTGTGTCCATTCCCTACCTCAAGGATAGCCAGAGGCCTTCAAAAGATCCAAATGAGAAAGCTAGCCTTCCCCACCTGGCATATTGTATTACTTGTCTTAGGTGGACAGGGATTTTCTAGGTGTAATTAGTTAACATCTATTAAGCAAGGCCATTTATTAAGTACTGCACCCTGTGGAACCTTAATATACTGTAATTGATGACAGCAGAGGCAGCATCTTTCAGATGGTGCTGTCTCAGGGTAACTTGGTATTCTGTTCACTCTGTGGTGGCCTGAAGCTTATGGGGGTTTTTGTGCTTGAGGATATAATGCCTAATAGTGATCTCTTGGTTTTCCATTTGGAGAGTGATTGTGTGTACTCTGGTGGTTCAAGCAGCTGTTGTAATGGTGACTTATCCAGTTCAAGTTAATCCCAGCCCTGTGGGACTCTGGATCTTCAAAGGAATGCTTAATCTGTGTGTGTGTGTGTGTGTGTGTGTGTGTGTGTGTGTGTGTGTGTGTGTGTGTGTGTGTGTGTGTGTGTGTATAAAAGAACTGGCTAAATGTAAGGAGTAGCTTCTCTATGTGACCAAGTATAGAGATTACCACACAGAATAAGTGATGTCCTTCTCTTTTCTTTTTGCAGTTCATCTAACATTGTAATAGCTAATAACTATCTGGAACCTTTCTGGTAGGTAGTATTTACTGGTTATTAAGTGTGCCAAGTGTTGTGCTCAGTGTTACAAAATTTCTCATTAAATCCTCATCCAGCCCCTAAATTAGATACATTGTTGTTCTCAGTTTATTGATGATGATGCTGGGTTTAGAGAGGGTCAGTAATTCTACAGCTATCACATGGCATATTTGTCAGTATAGGCCAAAAGCTGTAACCATAACTCCAGTATGTCTGTGGGCTTAAGGTTCACTTTTTGCTCATATCCAGTCTCATGCAGGCTAGTGTGGATGGGGGTACAGTGGGAAATGGAATTCTAGTCCATGCAGCTGTTCAGGCTTCCTTCCTTCATGTCTCCACCCTCCTCTGGCCTTTGGAAGGTTTTGACGGGCCAGGCTTGTAACGGGACCCATCACTTTTATTCCAGAGCTTAATCACAAGGCCACCGAAAACTGATGGAGGCTGAGGAATGCAGTCTAAGACGTGGGACTTGGGAAGAAGAGAGCACAGAGATTGTTGAGTACTAGCAGCTTGTAAGCAGAAGGGTTGGCACCCAGACTCAGTTATCTAATTCAAAAGCCCTCTGTTATTTATTTATTTATTTATTTTAACTTTATTTCACTTTATGATGTATGGTTTTGCCATACATCAACGTGAATCCGCCACAGGTATATGCATGTTTACTCAGCCATTAAAAAGAATACATTTGAATCAGTTCTAATGAGGTGGATGAAACTAGAGCCTATTATACAGAGTGAAGTAAGCCAGAAAGAAAAACACCAATATAGTATACTAACGCATATATATGGAATTCAAAAGCCCTCTCGATTGTGAAGCCAAAACTGACATTTTGCCCTGACTCCCTTATAAATAAACCTGTGCAACATGTTTTGCAGTAATGGGGAAAAATAAGATTACCTGTCTAGTTCTGATCCCCAGAGAATGGTGTCTTGCACATTACCTGTCAGATTGGACTCATCTGGCCAAAACTTTAGCCTTTTCTTGAGTAACAGTGACATGTGAAGAAATGATACAACCTTTGTGGATATGATAATCACATGAGAAAGATGCTGTCTTTCTACCATAACCAGACTATTGGCAATCTTTTTGTTCTTGTTAATACACACACACACACACACACACACACACACGTATACACACCTTCAAAGCATTCCTTCTGAAGTCTGACTGACTTGTATTTTATTGCAAGTAAATTTTTATTTTCTAAATGCCTTTGTCTTTCAGTCTTATTTTGGATATCACATCAGTTCTGCCTTTTAAATTTATTTCTTCTCTTGGTTAAATTTCCCAAGTATTTTATTTCATGCAGTAGTTGTGGTTCTAAAGTTGTGTGTAAAACAAATTTTCAGGTTGAATTAGTTCAGAAATCAGTGGAGGAGTTTGCTGTTTAAAGAGAAGCTCTTCATATTTTCCTTGGCTGAGTGACTAGCATCAGCACTTTAATCAAGTGAATAGTTGCTACATTATTTGTACATCGTTATGAATAGCAGGGATTTCAAATTCACATGCTTTCATGGGGTCATACATTTAACACGTATGGAAAGTGGCTACATATAAGGCAATAGGGAGAGGTAGGGACTGTGGGTCAGTGGAAAATGGATTCCCTGCCTAAAGGTGTGCAAAGTCAAAATTACTGAAATCGCTGTTCCAGTGAGAAAATGCACATATGGGCTGAACTGAGCCAATACACTTTGATATAATGCAGCATAATATAAGTTTCATACATTTGCTATGACCAAAATACATATATTTCTTTGACCTTGCTGCGCAGCATGTGGGATCTTAGTTGCCCAACCAGAAATTGAACCTGTGCCCCCTGAAGTGGAAGTGTGGAGCCCTAAGCTCTGGGCTTCCAAGGAAGTCCCCCAAATATGTATTTGATCAGATGTAATAACCTCAACTATCAATAGAATAACCAAAGACCACATTACTGTTGAAGAAAAAGTTCTGCTTAGGGATTTTCTACCCTTTTATAATCACTATCTAGTTTATGGTGACTATCTGTATTTCTCTCTTCAAAAAGCATCCCCTCTTCCCAACACTTATTTGAAAAAAAAATATGATATATTTAAAACATGGGGCTTGGAACAGGACCTATCAGCTTAATCCTAACTTTATCTCAGGAACAAATCCATTCTTGTAATACTTTCCTGTATGCTGGGTTGGAGTAGTAAGTTTTCTGTGATGAAAGCATAGTGGAATCAAATGTAATTGCTAGTATTCAGACACTTTAACTTAGAAAACCATGATTTCAAGTGGTTTATGTAATGAAGACTCCAGTAGTCACAGAAAACTTTGAAAGTACACATTCTTCTCTCTGTCCAGGAGTTACTGGCTTAAATTTCATTAGCCTGAGTGGAAGGAATATAAAGTGGCTGTTGAGCTAACAGATGGACAAGTTGGAAAGAAAGGATGTATTGCTGGTCTCATCTTCTACTCTGGAATGTTATTAATTGCAGAGACAACCTAATCTTTGTTGAGAACCAGGTCTCTCAACCTGGGTACACAGCCTGAAGTAATTGCTTTGGCAAATGTTTACTCTGTCCCAATGATAGAGGCCAGACAGCCTCTCTTTGCCTTTAAATTGAAAAGTATATACAATATACCTCTTATCACTATGCAACACTATTATGAACACTTGCCTCCTAGTGGCAGAACATTCTTTGACACTTAGAGGACACAAACTACTCTCCATTAGATAGGTCCACCACCACACCAGTGAGCTTCTAATCAATAGAGGTGGAGGTAATGGTGTCTCATGGCCTAAACATAGTGGTGGATCATATGCAGTGCTGAGAATGGAAAATTAAATTCAAGCTTTGTTACATTCTTTGAAATACAGTGGATAAGAAAAACAAACTATTGCAACTGAAATAAATAAACAGCTTTAAAAGTATCCACCTTAAAACATGTGTGATTCTGAGTTCTGGAGAACACATATCCCCATTTGGGAAACTCCTGGGTACCATCACTAAGATGTATTGAAAAGACATAAATCTGAAACTGATAGTCACTGCTCAAGAAAAAATTTTAAGCAGAGTATACATGCATATATGGAGAAGGGGATGGCAACCCACTCCAGTATTCTTGCCTGGGGAACTCCATGGAGCCTGGTGGGCTACAGTCCATGGGGTTGTGAAGAGTGGGACATGACTGAGCAACTAACACATGCATACATGTACGCCATGACTTCACAGGTCTAAATGGGTATCAGTCAGGCCTCCTTGACTTTTTGGCAAATTCAGTAAAGAGACCTAAACCAATGACCCCTACAGTTCTGAATCTGACACATCTTAGAAGATTTTGAGAGAGCTGTTTAATATACTATTGGTCATGGACCTCTATGGAAAGGAATACTACTGGTATGCCATAACGTTTCAGTTGGCTATTTCCATTCTGGGTTAGGCAGTGCAGGACTGTTCTAATACTCAAGGTTGACCAGACCCAAATGGTTTCCATGACCAAGAAGAAATGGTATACATGGGAACTGACTCAGTCTGTCCCCACAGAGGTTTGTGCCTTCTAGACAATTGCCATATTATATGTAAATAGAAGACCACTGGAGCCTTCCATGTCTCCTCCTCTTTAACCCCTCCCCCAAAATGACAATGGCTCTGGAAGGGCTAGGGCTCACGTGGTTTACTGATGAGTCAACAAATCATCTTCAGAGTGCATGATATTAGAAGGCTGTGATCCCTCAAGTGAAAGAGGAGAGTGAAAAAGTTGGCTTAAAGCTCAACATTCAGAAAACTAAAATCATGGCATCTGGTCACATCACTTCATGGCAAATAGATGGGGAAACAGTGGAAACAGTGGCTGACTTTATTTTCTTGGGCTCCAAAATTGCTGCAGATGGTGACTGCAGCCATGAAATTAAAAGATGCTTGCTCCTTGGAAGAAAAGCTATGACCAACCTAGACAGCATATTAAAAAGCAGAGACATTACTTTGCCAACAGAGGTCCGTCTAGTCAAAGCTATTGTTTTTCCAGTAGTCATGTATGGATGTGAGAGTTGGACTATAAAGAAAGCTGAGCACTGAAAAATTGATGCTTTTGAACTGTGGTGTTGGAGAAGACTCTTGAGAGTCCCTTGGACTACAAGGAGATCTAACCAGTCCATCCTAAAGGAAATCAGTCCTGAATATTCATTGGAAAGACTGATGCTGAAGCTGAAACTCCAATACTTTGGCCATCTGATGCGAAGAACTGACTCATTCGAAAAGACCCTGATGCTGGGAAAGATTGAAGGCAGGAGGAGAAGGGGATGACAGAGGATGAGATGGTTGGATGTCATCACTGACTCAGTGGACGTGAGTATGAGTAAGCTCTGGGAGTTGGTGATGGACAGGGAGGCCTGGCATGCTGCAGTCCATGGGGTTGCAGAGAGTCAGACACAGCTGAGTAACTGAACTGATCCCTAAATTTTCCCCAGGGCAGATAAGAGAACAAGAAAATCAGTTTAGTGGACAGAGATGGTTGTTACAATCCTGTCTGTGAAGAGGGGCTTCCCTGGTGGCTCAGATGGTAAAGTGTCTGCCTGCAGTGTGGGAGACCTGTGTTCGATCCCTGGGTTGGGGAGATCCCCTGGAGAAGGAAATGGCAACCCACTCCATTACTCTTGCCTGGAAAATTCCATGGACTGAGGAGCCTGGTAGGCTATAGTCTATGGGGTCACAAAGAGTCGGACATGACTGAGAGACTTCACTTTCACTTTCTGTGAAGATGCAAGTTCAGATGAAATCATAACATCATGATATAAAGGCATCTTGGCTATTACAATGGGTTTGATAAAATGACTGGAACCTTGAAAACCCAGGGAGGAATTATTAGAAGAAACTTATTTTGGGGCAAGGGTGTGTCAAAGCCATGAATAGGTAACTGACATGCTGAACTCATAGTACAGCAAGTTACTGCACTGCAAACTAAGGCCATGACTGGCTCAAAAGAATGTTCATGTATTCTTCCTTACCTGGTGGGTCAGGAACCATGAGGATTGCAAGAATGTGTTATGATGTGGCTCTGGTTTCAAGATCTCATGGTTCTAATATTGAAAATTGAATAGGTACATGATTGGAATCTGTTCTGCCAAAGACAGGCCCACACAGCAGGTTGGAAGGCAGGAAGTGAGAGTGGTCTTGCCAGTACAGTTGCTTATTTGAAATATGTGAAGAGTGTACTTGTACATGTAGGCCTTAGGCTGGGGGAAATAGTTCATTTAAGAGAGGCACCAGCAGCATAGCTCTGAATGCTTTCTTCCCAGTGGCATCTGTAGCATACTGTGATATTACCACAGTAGAACTCTTAAGTGAAATGCATTTGGAAACCCTGTGGCTTTTCATATCTACACGGACACACAGATACTATCCCTTGGAGTTTTAATATTTGCCTGGGCATAGTTAACAAGTATTAAGACTGGCAAGGCCTGGCCCACAGCTGAGACAATTTTAACATGCATTCATTAATTCAGCAAGGATTTGTGGAGGCGCTTCGATGGGCAAGATGCTGCACTAAGCACTATGGGGGGAGAAAGAGATGGATAATATCAGTCCAGCCCTCACAGAAATGCAGTTCAATTAAGTTGCAGATCAGGGACTGGGCATGGGAAGAGGACACAGGCCACAAACACTATAATGTATACATCTCTCTTGTTTGTTGTGTGACTGGAATGTAAGTATAAAAACTGGAAAGCTGAAAAGATGGTGAGAATGAAAAGGAGAGAGAATAATCAAAGAGGAGGGAGTTGGAAGAAAAGATTGAAAGTTAAGAGTATCTTGGTCTTGTAAGGGAGGTAGGAGTCTAAATAGGTGTGGATTTGGTGTTGAGGAGGGAGTGGTCAACACGCTGGGAGGTCTGGGAGGGGCCAGTTAGGAAGTGCCCAGAGAAATGGCGTATCTGCCAAGACCAGAAGTTAAGAACTTAAATTATGTTTTGAAATGGAAATCAGCAACAAAAATGTATATAGACACACAATTATCTCAACCATGTAAACATATCTGGATGAGACTGGAAGGAAAAAAAGGCTGAAATGTTGACAGTAGTTATTTTTATGTGCAAGGATTTTGAGTGTGTGTTTTGTATTCTTCTCACTTGGTGAGCTGATGTGGACTTCGGCTTGATATGACTGTTAAGTGGAATAATGACAGTGGACAGGGGCATTTAGGGAAGAGTTTATATTCAACTCAGATAAATTGTGTCTGACGTTTACATTTTTTCCTGTTAAAGTTGGAGATGTATCATTGTTGACATATTTTTTCTTTTAGAGAAAGAAGATTTAACTAAGATGGCATTGTAGTAAGCCTACATGGAGTGTATTGTCTTTTTCCTTCCCTGTTGTGCTCTTCTTGATACCCCTTGCATGACGCCTGTAATGATACCCCTAAATGAATTTCCACTTTGTCTCAGAGTCTGTTCTCTGAGGGGTGCTGGGTGGGGACAGCTAGGCTAAGACACTGTGCCAGCCTTCCCACCTACAATCTCTCAAACTGGGCTGAGTTTACACTGTAACTATGACTTTTTAAAGCTCTATTCCCTCCTCCCCTTTTTAATTGTTTTTGGCCACACCCACAGCATATAGAATCTTAGTTCCCCAACCAGGGATCAAACCCACACCCCTTGCATTGGAAGTGTGGCATCCTAACCACTGAACCACCAGGGAAGACACTACTATGACATTTTGATTGTGAAACCTACCCTTCCAGTAACATACGGTCTTCTGTTCATGCTTCTAGGAATGACAAGCAAAGAGTCTGCATGGTTAGCACTGGAAGGGACCATCAAGCCATCAGCAAGTCCCAAATTGTTTGCACCCTGGAATCCACTTGAGGAGCTTCCAAAATGACTGACGCTTGCTTGTATCCCCCAGAGATTGTGTTGTAATTGGTTTGAAGTGTGACTTGAGTGTTTACTTGAAAACGTTCCCTGGGTAATTCTAGGGGAAACAACCTGGGAACCACCAGTCTAAAACAGGAACTGGCAAATTATGGCTTGGGGGGCCAAATCTGGTCCATTGCCTGCCTGTCTTTGGATAACCTGCAAACTAAAAGTGGTTTTTACAATTCCAAATGGTTGAAAAAACATAGTCCAGGAAGAATATTACTTGATGACAGCTCTCTCTAATCAGTGGTCCTACAAGACTAGCTCCTGGGGAAAAGGACAGTGTGGTAACTGATTTTATGGTCACTATATTTGATTGTCTATGAGCATGTCAGGTCAGACACTTAATGTTGAAAAGATGAGTAAAAGCAACCCACCCACATCCTTGCTTTCTCTTCGCAAAAACAGAAGCATAATCGAGTATGAGAAGAAAGAACAATAGCTCTTGCAAAGTGTTTGCAAAGCTAAAGGAGAGGAAGGAATTTTCCAGTGTGTTTCTTTTCAGATAGTCTTGTGTGTACATGTGCAGTTTAGCTGCAGCAGTGCTGGAAAGCATAGTTCTCTATGACAAAAGCATTACTGTGGATTTGTCTAGCTTCTCCCGGTGGAGAGGGGAGGGGGAGTAGATGGGTTGTCTCGAGAAAGTTAAATTTATGGTGGCCCATATTTGTTTCCTCTCATTTGTATGAATGAGTTACAGGAACAGGCACGCAGTGTGTTTGGCTTTGAACTGTATAGGGAGTGAAGTCATCCAAGCTGGGTGACAGGCTAACAATCATGTTATCAGTCGTGTGGACTGAGTGGATTGCATAGTTAGTTAAATGCCCCTGGAAGCATTGCATATTAGTTGACTGGTCCAGAACCTCCTCTTTATTCCATGGCACCCTTCCATCTATAACACTCCTTATAAAAACTCTGAAAATAACAATACAATCCATCTATAATCAGTGATCTATTCGGTATTTAGTTCATACCTGTAGACCTAATTAGATGTAGTATGTGCTCATACTGGTGTGCAGATGCATACACTGAAGTGCAAATAGGCTTAAGGATTTGGTCAAAGGAAAAAGCCAAAACAGAAGTCTTCCCATTATACAGCTATGTACACAGTGCCCCTTCTCTCAGATGCTTCATTATTTTAATTCCAAAGTTCTCAGAGACCTTGCAAATAAATAAAGCCTACTGAATCCAAATTGAATCATCAACTTATGTGCAGTCAAATGAGCATATGACATTGGTGTATAAATAAGTGACTGGCATTAGTGGATACAATACAACTGATAGGTTCAAATATGCTTAAAAACCTAACTCAGTGTGATCTCTGAATTTTGTGTACAAATTATTTCCTTGGAAGCCATGCTGTTTGTCTTTGATTCCACAGTCCGCTGTGGAAAGTGGCCTTGACTTTTAAAAAAGGGTTTTGGCTAAATATAGTCTAGCATTAAATTTTAAATATCTTTTTCTTTTCTGAAAAGGATGAATGTTTCAAAGTGGTTTAAAAAATGAGAAATACTCCATCCCTCCTAACTTGGTGACCTGATTTGGTCATCCAAATTTCACCTTTCTCTTCGATTCTTTGGTTTGGATTCTGGTCAACACTATTACAGTAACACTAAATGTTCATGGTGCTTATTTCTTCAAATCTGTGCCCTGGGCAGCATTGGACTGGATACATACACAATAAAGTGCGTGCTCAGTTGCTTCAGTCATGTCCCACTCTTTGCAACCCCATGGGCTGTAGCCCACCAGGCTCCTCTGTCCATGGAGTTTCCCAGGCAAGAATACTGGAGTGGATTGTCATTTCCTTCTCCAGGGGGTCTTCCCACCCCAGGGATCAAACCTACGTCTCCTGCATTGCAGGTGGATTCTTCACAGCTTTGACCCATCTGGGAAGCCCATTTGCATCTAAATTGTATACTAGAGAACAGCAGGGACATAACCCAAAACCACGATGTGTGAAGACTGTGACTTACAAAAGGCTATGATCCTCTCACAGCTAAACTTCTACTGCAGGCTTTCAGACCCCAGCCCATCTCACCTAGGGCCCAGGGACCTAACTGCCTGGCCATGTGAAAAAGAAAGTGAAAGTGAGGTCGCTCAGTCATGTTCAACCCTTTGCCACCCCATGGACTGTAGCCCGCCAGGCTCCTCTGTCCATGGGATTCTCCAGGCAAGAACACTGGAGTGGGTTGCCATTTCCTTCTCCAGGGAATCTTCCTGACCCAGGGATCAAATCCAGGTCTCCCGCATTGCAGGCAGACTCTTTACTGTCTGAGCCACCAGGGAATCCCTGGCCCTGTAATCCTTTGATTTTTCATTCTTCCACTTCTGCACCATGTTCTTTCCATTCCCAAGGATGAGTCTCAGTCCCTGACTGTAGTGGATGTTGTGGTGCTTAACATAGCGTCTCCCTTCAGGGTTAAGGCCCTCGTTCCCCATCTGGTGGTTGCTGATGGTTGCCATTTTACTTCCTCCCTAGGTACTGTCCTTGGCTGATAGGCTCTGCCTCACCCAAGGCTATGTCCTTTCCCTACAGGTAGTCTTTAGCCAATGATTTGGAGGTTGACATAGAGTTACAAAGTTATGGCCTCCTTCCCTTGATTCTAGCTAATTGTTAAGGATCGTTTCAGCTCCAGTGTACCCCCATGGGACTGGCTGAGGCCTCTGTTGTGATAACATCGCAGCTCAGCCTCTCCCTCTTCCTCTGGTATCCTTGGTGCTTCTACTGGTGCCATTTCTGAGAGCGCTGCCTAGTGAAAGCTCCGCACAAATCTGTCTGAAAGTCTGTTTTCAGAGGAACTGAACCTAAGACTTAAGAACACACATCTTTTCTCCAAATAATACAGAGTTCTCACCCTTCAGTTGGGAATCAGTTCATATTTTCCTTATTTTGTATGTTTGGAAATTGAAATTTAGATTGCCAAGGTCATGGAACTAGTAAACAGCCAAACCAGATACCTCAAACCGAATCCCATGTTCTCATTTACCATCACATACTGCCTGCACACTTTTATCAAAAACTTGTTCTTCTCAAGCGTATAGTAAAGAATAAAATAGAAACACGCATACTCATCAGCCAGATTTGATGGTGTTACTGTTTTGCCATTCTTATTTAAAATCTCTTTTTTCAAGAAATAAAACATCACAGATACAGCTAAATCCCTCTCCCCAGCCCTTTCTCTTCCATATTTTCTTGATATTTTTTGAAACAAGGAATCCATGAGTCAAATAATGAATATATATATGTAAAAATGATACTCTTGCTAATGAAGACTCTATTGCCTAGTTGGTTCACTGGCTAGATGCAAAAAAAAAAAACCCACCATATTTTACATTTGAATAAATATATCTTGCTTAATCTTATATATTCAGCATGATTTGAGAGTGTTTTCCTAAATTATTCTCCTTTACTCTCAAGTTTCATAACTACATTTATTTGAAGGAAATTAATTCCCATATGTTTCTAATTAATACATACTTAACTACTCATCAGAATGCTTTGTATAGGCAATTGACTTGTGAAAAATCTTTTCCAGCTTTTATCCTTAATTTGAAGAGGCAGAATTTGTCATCAAGAAATAAAATTGAGCACTATTTGAATCGTGAACTTAAATATTAGGGTTCGAACTCATTTTCAACTCAAGAAAGTGTTTCATTATTCCTTGCTCATTCATGCCTTCCTTTGGCCCTTTTCCTCCTTTTTTCTTCACCATTATATTATTAGGAATTTGAATGTCAGGTAAAGCTTAACACTATTAGTGGCCTTTTGTTGCCTTTGACTACAATACTGTAATCACCAGAGACATCAAGAATTGAAGGATGAATGCTCATTTATCCTAAGAAAGGGAGATGGGATTTGATGGTATTAAGCACAAAATGCATTTAGTATTTGTGCTTTGTGTCCCACCTGAGCATGTCAGGAATTGACATAGGGTCAAGGGTCTGTACTAGACTACGTGCTAGTAAAGCTTGGGCAAGAATAATGTCCTGGAATCATAATTAACCAATACTCTTCCATCTTATCAGGGCTGGGACAGTTGAGCCAAAGATAGCAATGGGACATTCGTCTTGGAGAGTCTTATGGAAAGGACTTATACAAATTGGGGAGCGCAGAAATGCATTAGTGATACATTGAAGTCTGGTTTCAAATAATTGCCTGCTGACACATCACCCCAAGAGTCATACTACCCAGACCAGTAATTGAGGGTTTGAATATTAGAACATGTGATTTAACTGTAGCCAGGACATGCAACTCAAGGGAAAATACGTGATTGAGATGTTCATGAGATTGCGGTTTAGTGGTGGCAGTGCTGGAGACGAATAGCATTTGATTCAATTATTTTTAAAATTTATTTTTAAATTGGAGAATAATTGCTTTATAATGTTGTGTTGGTTTCTGCTGTACAGCCACACAAATCGGCTATAATTACACATATATCCCCTCCCTGTTGAGCCTCTCTCTTCTTCCCTCCCTTCCCCATGTTGATTCAATTATTTATTTAACAAGCATGACATTTACTGTGGACCAGACCCTGTGTCCCTGATCACATAGAGCTCCCTGTGCCGACATACAGCAAATTTCTACCAGCTATCTAATTTTACACATGGTAATGTATATGTTTTAATGCGACTCTCTCAGTTCTTCCCACCTTCTCCTCCCCTTGCCCTGTGTCCACAAGTCCATTCTCTATGTCTGTGTCTCCCTTACTGTCTTGCAGATAGGTTCATCAGTGCCATATTTCTAGACTCCTTATATATGCATTAATATACAATATTAGTCTTCCTCTGACTTACTTCACTCTGTATAATAGGCTTTACATTCATCCACTTCATTAGAACTGACACAAATGTGTTCCTCTTTATGGCTGAGTAATATTCCATTGTATACATATACCACAACTTCTTTTTTTAAAATTATTTTTTAATCGAAGGAAATTGCTTTACAGAATTTTGTTGTTTTCTATCAAACCTCAACATGAATCAGCTGTAGGTGCACATATATCCCCTCCATTTTGAACCTCCTTCCCATATCCCTCCCCATCCCACCCCTCTAGGTTGATACAGAGCCCCCATTTGAGTTTCCTGAGCCATACAGCAAATTCCCCTTGGCTGTCTACTTTACATATGGTAGTGTAAGTTTCCATGCTACTCTTTTCATACATTGCACCCTCTCCTTTCCTTTCCCCATGGCCATAAGTCTATTCTCTGTCTGTTTCTCCATTGCTGCCCTGTAAATAAATTCTTCAGAAACATTTTTCTAGATTCCATATATGTGTTAGAATATGATATTCATCTTTCTCTTTCTGACTCACTTCACTCTGTAAATAGGTTCTAGGTTCATTCACCTCATCAGAACTGACTCAAATGCATTCCTTTTTATGGCTGAGTAACATTCCATTGTGTATATATATCACAACTTCTTTATCCATTCCTCTGTCGATGGGCATCTAGGTTGCTTCCATGTTCTAGCTATTGTAAATAGTGCTGCAATGAACAATGGGATACCTGTGCCTTTTTCAACCCTGGTTTCCTCAGCGTATATGCCTAGGAATGGGATTGCTGGGTCATATGGTGGTTTTATTCCTAGTTTTTTAAGGAATCTCCATACTGTCTTCCATAGTGGCTTTATCAGTTTACATTCCCACCAACAGTGCAAGACCATTCCCTTTTCTCCACACTCTCTCCAGCATTTATTGTTTGTAGACTTTTTGATGATGGCCATTCTGACCGGTATGAGGTGATATCTCATTGTAATTTTGATTTGCATTTCTCTAATAATGAGCGATGTTGAGCATCTTTTCATGTGTTTGTTAGTCATCTGTATGTCTTCTTTGGAGAAATGTCTGCTTTAGTCTTTCTCCCACTTTTTTATTGGGTTGTTTGTTTTTCTTGCATTGAGTTGTATGAGCTGCTTGTATATTTTGGAAACTAATCCTTTGTCAGTTGTTTGATTTGCTATTATTTTCTCCCATTCCGAGGGTTGTCTTTTCACCTTGCTTATAGTTTCCTGTGCTCTGCAAAAGCTTTTAAGTTTAATCAGGTCCCACTTGTTCACTTTTGTTTTTATTTCCATTACTCTAGGAGGTGGGTGATAGAGGATCTTGCTTTGATTTATGTCGAGTATTCTCCCTATGTTTTCCTCTAAGGGTTTTCTAGTTTCTGGTCTTACATTTAGGTCTTTAATCCATTTTGAGTTTATCTTTGTGTATGATGTTAGACATTGTTCTAGTTTTATTCTTTTACATGTAGGTGTCCAGTTTTCCCAGCACCACTTATTGAAGAGGCTGTCTTTTCTCCATTGTATATTCTTGCCTCCTTTGTCAAAGATAAGTTTCTGTCTTGATCAAATGCCTCCATACCTACACTGAAACCAAGCACCACCCAAGGACCAACAAGTTCAAGAGCAAGACATACCACGCAAATTCTCCAGCAACACAGGAACACAGCCCTGAGCTTCAATATACAGGCTGACCAAAGTCACTCCAAACCCATTGACATCTCATAACTCATTACTGGACACTTCATTGCACTCCAGAGAGAATAAATCCAGCTCCACCCACCAGAACACCGACACAAGCTTCCCTATCCAGGAAACCTTGGCAAGCCACCTGTACAACCCCACCCACAGCGAGGAAACTCCACAATAAAGAGAGCTCCACAAACTGCCAGAATATGGAAAGGCCACCCCAAACACAGCAATATAAACAGGATGAAGAGACAGAGGAATACCCAGCAGGTAAAGGAACAGGATAAATGCCCAGCAAACCAAACAAAAGAGGAAGAGACAGGGAATCTACCTGATAAAGAATTCCAAATAATGATAGTGAAAATGATCCAAAATCTTGAAATCAAAATGGAATCACAGATAAATAGCCTGGAGACAAGGATTGAGAAGATGCAAGAAAGGTTTAAGAAGGACCTAGAAGAAATAAAAAAGTCAGTATATAATGAATAATGCAATAAATGAGATCAAGAACACTCTGGAGGGAACAAATAGTAGAATAACTGAGGCAGAAGATAGGATTAGTGAATTAGAAGATAGAATGGTAGAAATAAATGAATCAGAGAGGAAAAAAGAAAAACGAAATAAAAAAAATGAGGACAATCTCGGAGACCTCCAGGACCATGTTAAATGCCCCAACATTCGAATCATAGGAGTCCCAGAAGAAGAAGAAATACCATGAGAAAATACTTGAGGAGATAATAGTTGAAAACTTCCCTAAAATGGGGAAGGAAATAATCACCCAAGTCCAAGAAACCTGGAGAGTCCCAAACAGGATAAACCCAAGGCAAAACACCCCAAGACACATATTAATCAAATTAACAAAGATCAAACACAAAGAACAAATATTAAAAACAGCAAGGGAAAAACAACAAATAACACACAAGGGGATTCCCATAAGGATAACAGCTGATCTTTCAATAGAAACTCTTCAGGCCAGGAGGGAATGGCAAGACATACTTAAAGTGATGAAAGAAAATAACCTACAGCCCAGATTACCGTACCCAGCAAGGATCTCATTCAAATATGAAGGAGAAATCAAAAGCTTTACAGACAAGCAAAAGCTCAGAGAATTCAGGACCACCAAACCAGCTCTCCAAGAAATGCTAAAGGATCTTCTCTAGACAGGAAACACAACAAGGGTGTATAAACTCGAACCCAAAACAATAAAGTAAATGGCAATGGGATTATACTTATCAATAATTACCTTAAATGTAAATGGGTTGAATGCCCCCAACCAAAAGACAAAGACTGGCTGAATGGATACAAAAACAAGACCCCTATATATGCTGTATACAAGAGACCCACCTCAAAACAGGGGACATATACAGACTGAAAGTGAAAGGCTGGAAAAAGATATTCCACGTAAATAGAGACCAAAAGAAAGCAGGAGTAGCAATACTCATATATCAGACAAAAAAGACTTTAAAACAAAAGCTGTGAAAAGAGACAAAGAAGGACACTACATAATGATCAAAGGATCAATCCAAGAAGAAGATATAACAATTATAAATATATATGCACCCAACATAGGAGCACCGCAATATGTAAGACAAATGCTAACAAGTATGAAAGGGGAAATTAGCAATAACAGTAATAATGGAAGACTTTAATACCCCACTCACACATATGGATAGATCAACTAAACAGAAAATTAACAAGGAAGCACAAACTTTAAATGATACAATAGACCAGTTAGACCTAATTGATATCTATAGGACATTTCACCACAAAACAATTAATTTCACCTTTTTCTCAAGTGCACACGGAACCTTCTCCAGGATAGATCACATCCTGGGCCATAAATCTAGCCTTGGTAAATTGTTTATTGTAATTTTGTAGTATAGTCTAAAGTCAGGATGCTTGATTCTTCCATCTCTGTTTTTCTTTCTCAAGATTGCTTTAGCTTTGGTGTCTTTTGTGTTTCCGTACAAATTGTGAGATTATTTTTCTAGTTCTCTGAAAAATAGCATTGTAAGTTTAATAGAGGTTACTTTAAATTTGTAGATTGCTTTAAGTGGTATAGTCATTTTCACAATATTGATTCTTTCAATCCAAGAACATGGTATATTGCTCCATCTGTTTGTGTCATGTTTGATCTCTTTCATCAGAGTCTTACAGTTTTCTGCATTAAAGCCTTTTGTCTCTCTGGGTAGATTTATTCCTAGGTATTTTGTTCTTTTTGTTGCAGTGGTGAATTGGATTGTTTCCTTGACTTCTCTTTCTGATTTTTGAAAGACTGCTTATCCCCCAGGCATTTAGAATTTGGCAAACTCTGGGGGAAGTTGGTCGACTATTAGAGGACAAATTCATTTTCTCAGGCTACCATTATTTGGAAATGTAGTTGTTACTGAAAGAAACAAGTCAGCTTGATTTTAGTTGTTTTGAAAATAGCAATAATCTTGAGTATATACCAAGTGGTAAATGTTTAGTATAATGCCCAGAATTTTTTCTAGAACAGATTTCAAGTCAGTAAATATCATTACAGAGACTAATAGTTCAGGTCTTGATTCCTCTATTATACTAAATGATCATGACATGACCGATTATGGTGAAATTGTCAAATCAATGAATTCTAAAACTGTACATGGAAATGATTAACTGGGGTGCCCTTCTGGGTTTTGTTATATTATCATGAAGCATGAGGATCAACAGTTAGAAATTTAGTTCAGAAAGTTGCCAGAGTATTTCTGCTAAGAGATGAAATTGGAAGGATTTATGGTATGTAACTTATCCAAGTATATTTCTGATTCCTTCCATCTTCCCCCTATCTTTTTTTCTTACCTAATTAATAATTTTAACAAAGGTTTTGTGATTGACAGCAAATAATGGACTTTAGTCAGCTCCCACCATGGCTAAGAGAGGTGGAAGGCTAAGGAAAAAATGTGGTAAAATCTTTAATAGCTGAATTTCTCAACTTGTCCTTCTGCTGCCCTCCAATTTACTCTTGTGTTTTCTTTGAAGTTGCCATTTGGAATCTAGACAGAATAGCAAGGATGGATAATGTCTCAAATGACTATCTCTGGTAAGAAAACCTAGCACAGGTGTCCTGTCACTTATACATGAACGGTCACCCCTGTCTGATTCAAAACCAGAGCACACATGTGAAAGGGGCCTATAAATGCATAATATATGCATTACATTCTCAAGTTGCCAAATTGCCTCCTTTTACCTGCCATTGTTCTCCAACTGAAAAGGCCAAAAATATCAAAGAGACAAAATAGAAGATTTTTTTTTTCTGTTATAAGGGAAAGATTTCATTACTATTGACCAGTTTTTCCTCATAAATGTTTAAAGAATCTGATTAAGAAAGAGATTGAATCAAGTACTTAGAGGCACATTCCCTGCATACAATAATTTATGATTGTTCAGATCATATTTTCTGGAAATAGTTTATATGAACAGTTGACCAGATAATTGCAAAGTTTTCTATTTTGGTTAAGCAAATTGAGATAACTATATTAACAGTCGATACACTATGATCTAGGTTGTTTTTAAGGAGAGAGTGGCTACAGTATTTGTCCTATAGCTAGAGCTACCTGGTCAGTATATTTATTAATAGTTAATAAATCAGTGAAGTTTCATTTAAAGCATTGTTATGATTTAGTGTGAAATCTGGGGCTTCCCTTTATAGATTACTAAGTAAAGGTGATTCTTATTGTGATCCTGCTGGCCTCTCCTTGAAGGTTAGTCGCAGTGCCAGTGTATTTTTCTAGGGATGGGGTTGTCATGGTCCTGGAGCAGCACCCATGAACAACATGGGGGAAAGTATTTCTTTAATTTCCCTTGATTAGCATCCCTCTCTGGCATGCCACTCCAGTACTCTTGCTTGGAAGATCCCATGGATGGAGGAGCCTGGTAGGCTGCAGTCCATAGGGTCGCGAAGAGTCGGATACGACAGAGCGACTTCGCTTTCCCTTTTCACTTTCATGCGTTGGAGAAGGAAATGGCAACCCACTCCAGTGTTCTTGCCTGGAGAATCCCAGGGACAGGGGAGCCTGGTGGGCTGCCATCTCTGGGGTCGCACAGAGTCGGACACGACTGAAGTGACTTAGCAGCAGCAGCAGCAGTATCCCTCTCATGGGTCCTTTATATAAGTACTTTTGGTTGGGCCAACTTCAATGCAAAAGGCAAAATCTTTTTAAAGGAATGCTAAAAGAACACACACAGGGGGATAAAAGAATAACATGATAGAACCCAAATACTAAAAACATTCACACACCTACTACTTGTGCAGTAGTAAACAGATTTTATTTTGAGTTGTTACAGCTTTAAATGGCCAGCTGGGGTCTTAAGCAAGTGCATTTATAGGGCTGAAGCTGTAGGTGTGCTGTCCGGGTGAGTGAATGGAGGCTACACTGCATGTTCCTAGTCTGAGAGCCACCAGCACAGAGTCTTTAGGGGACTGGACCTGAATCTGGTTCGGGCATGTCCACATGACTTCTCTGGTGTGTGGCCTCTGCAAGCTCACAGAGTCAACCCCTTGACACTGGGCTTCAACAGAGGGATTTTCCTTGCACTGCCACTTTGTTCGCTTAGCACTCAGCAGGCTAGTCAGTATTGATCGGACCTTTGATCTCCTCATGACTGTGCTAGTGGGGACAGAGGACTGGGTACAACCAGGGTATTTTCCAAATCACATGGCCCTTTCCTGCACCTGTCTCTGGATGGGAAATGGCTGAGACATGAATGAAGAGGAGGCTGGAAACTAAGTGCTATGGCCTTGATGGCTGCTGACAGACAGGGTTGTTCCATAAAATACAAGTTGCCGAGTTAAATTTGAATTTCATATAAACGATAAGTCACTGTTGCAACTATTGCATGGGATATGCCTATGCTAAAAAGTACTTATTGTTTATCTTAAATTGAAATTTAACCAGGCATTCTGTATTGTTTTTGATTAACCTGCCAACTCTGTGCTGAGAACTCTGTGGGAGCCTGTGGTCAACAGAGCCATCTCTGCAGTAGTCAGTAGCTGGCCCAGGACTGAAATGGAGGGCTTCTCTGGTGGCTCAAAGAGTAAAGAATCTGCCTGCAATGCAGGAGACCTGGGTTTGATTTTTGGGTTGGGAAGATCCCCTGGAGAAGGAAATGGCAACCCACTCCGGTATTCTTGCCTGGAAAATCCCATGGACGGAGGAGCCTGGCGGGCTACAGTACATGGGGTCTCAGAGTCGGACATGACCGAGCCACTAACACACACTGAAGTAGAGGTATCACCAACAATCATAGATACCACCACAGTGGATGAAATTGCTGGAACTTCCTTTTCTCTCCTGACTCCACTTAAGTCTCAGTGGACCCCCAAATTGACCTTATGGATGGGCATTCAGAACTAGATTTAATTTGATTTAGAGAAATAAAGGAATGTGGCATTCTTGCACATAGGTGTCATGCACCAAAATCTCAGACTCAATTTCTTACTAGATAAAATAGAAACAGTAAACATTACTGACTTCATAGTTTGTCTCAAGAACTAAATGAAATTATGTAGTTGACACAATTAGCACAATGCCTATCCCTTAATACGTAAGAGTTCAAATATGTCTCTCATCATCAGGATGAGGGGACTGCTAAATAGAAATTTCAGAATATCCTTAGAACTATCCTTAGAACAGCTACTTTAAAATAAAATTGTTGTATCCAGCACTTTCCTTCCACAGCTTCAGTCTTTTCTGGATCTTAATTCTTGGCCCTTCCAGCCCTTGCCCTGGGCCCAGATAGAGAAGAAATTTGCATAGTTTGCTGCAAGGAGTAATGCATCAGAGGCTCAAGCATTAAGTGAATATAAGCCCCTCCAGTATTTCCTTTGAAAATATGGGAGTATCTGCGAAGAGCCTGAAAGGAAAAAAGTGTCTGTGTAAGGCTTTTCTAAATATTGCACAGTCGACTCTTGAACACTATGGGGGTTAGGAGTGCCAGCAAGCCATACAATCAAACATCCCCTCATAACTTATAATTGCCTCCTCCCACCCCAATCCCCAGTTCCCCGAATTGGGGGTTGATTTATTGTGAAACTCATCAACCACAGGAAGTTGGCTTCATAATGGTGTCTCAAAGACTGAGTTGTAGTAAAATTTAAAATACAATATTGAGAGTGATAATCACAGATACATTTTTTTGTGGTGAGACAATGAAAATACATGGTTTAAATATTGATTTGGGAAAACATTACTCAGCAACTTCTTTAGTCTCTTCATTGCTGTAAATTTTATCCTCATCAACATAAGAAGTAACTGAAGTTTTGAAAAAAAAACCACTTTGTTTTGAAATAGTTTTAGATTTATAGAAGAGTTGTAAACTTAGAAAAGATAGTAACGATGAGTTCCTCTATACCATTTACCCACCTTGTGAAGTTGTTGTTCAGTTGTTGTGTCAGACTCTTTGCGACCCCATGGACTGCAGCATACCTGGCTTCCCTGTCCTTCACCATCTCCTGGAGTTTGCTCAGACTCTATGACCATTGAGTCAGTGATGCCACCCAACCACCTCATCCTCTCTTGCCCTCTTCTGCTCCTGACCCTTTAGTTATTCCTCTTCCTAGAGTTTCCATGGATGCTGATCATAATAAATCAGGCACACTCGTGTCAAAGAGACTTATTTAAAAGGAAGCTCAGGAATCACACCAACCATATTTCCTACAAAACAATGGGACTCAAACATTTTCCTCTTTTATTTCCAATTAAGGAAAGAGCTAGAAGAAAAGGCAATGGTGTTTACTTTTGAACTTGATCAAAATCCAAGTGGAGCCCAATAAAGAACAAGGAAAAACCTTCAGTGTGTTGGCTATTTAGGTTGGACCATTAGGCACTGAAAGCCAGAATTTTTCTGATTAATACATTTAAGTCACTCCTCATTAAATACACTTAAAAACAAAGGAGATTGGTAATTATCAACTGACAAGTTAGCAAAGCAACTGCAACTGATAAAATTTGCTGAACGGCATCTTAATTTTATACCCTATCCTGTGGATGAGCCTAGGGCCTGGATCAGAATCACTGAGCAGCATTTCTCTAGCTCCAGTCCATTCTCCAGGCACATGCCATTGAGCTCTCCGATTCAGCCCAAATAATTCTGAAATGGTTCAGGATGTCAGTTGTGTGCACCAAATGCACACGCATTGACTTTGCTGTCCCATCGTCATTTTGTTTGTCCTCTCTCATTTATAGCCACTGTGGATAATGTCAGAAGCTATTGCTAACAAGGTTCACTGAAGGCTCTGCAGCTTCTGGTGCCCACAAAGAGGTCACAGCCTTCTAGTTCTGGCAGGTGTCTACCTCAAGGGTGGCCATGATAGCTGTTGAGGTGCTGTCATCTGTACTAAGAGCATTAACCCCTGTTGGTACTGAGTTTAATGGCATCAAAACAGCTGACAGCCTGCTCTGCAGCTCTTTTACTATTTCCCTCTTTTTATGAACAATCTTCACTCCAAGGTGTGATGTGAGTATAGAGATAGAAGGCCAAGGAGGATAATTTGAATTGATAGACAATACTCAAGTCTCCATGCCTATTGTTTTGGAACTCCTTAGGCAATGGCACCCCACTCCAGTACTCTTGCCTGGAAAATCCCATGGATGGAGGAGCCTGATGGGCTGCAGTCCATGGGGCTGCTGAGGGTCGGACACGACTGAGCAACTTCACTTTCACTTTTCACTTTCATTCGTTGGAGAAGGCAATGGCAACCCACTCCAGTATTCTTGCCTGGAGAATCCCAGGGACGGGGGAGCCTGGCGGGCTGCCATCTATGGGGTCGCACAGAGTCGGACACGACTGAAGTGACTTAGCAGCAGCAGCAGCTCCTCTTAAAGGATTCTCCTACAAAATTCTCCATGTTTCCAAACTCAACCTAAAACTGGGTTATGGTTTCAAAGAAGAAATTTTGTGTCGAACTGTCTCATAGATTCTTTGAATATTTACTTTTCCCTGTAAGACTAAGGGTCTTAAACTCAAATGACTGTAGTGACCACTTACCTAACTTAAATAAAATCAATCAAGTGGAGATTGGCAAATTGGAGAAACCATGTCCTATCTCAAAGGGTCAGTAGTTACTTTTCAGCTCCAACTGATGGCGGCCAAGCATGATTGTTGGAGATTTTCTGATTTTTCAAAAGAAGCTGGAAATCTAGATGTTTATAATAAATCTTCTGATTTTTGAATATCATCAACTAACTTAACACTTGTAATGAGCACTGTGCAAATCAAGTAAAGCCTATTTATTTATTGTCCTGGACCCACAAGCCTGTTGTGGTCTGCTTTGGTGCCTACATGTTTTTTGTCAGAGTGGAGAGGCAATATGATGGTATCATATTTAGACAAATGCTTGCATCATCAGTATCATTAATTCCTTAAGTTCACCTGATGCACAGGGCATTACAATGACAAACCAAACAAGCTTATGATCTTTATTAGAAAGTAATAATAACAATTTTAAAGAACTTAAAGTGTCCAGCACCTTAAATGTAGAATTGTTAGTTCTTTCATTCGTCTATCAATTCAAATCCAAGCATGTCTTAGGAGGAGAGTGAAGCCCAGGGAATTAATTTAATTAATTTGTCCAAGTGCAAACCAATACATCTAGGAAGTCACAGAGCTGGAATTAGAACCAGAGACCACTTACTTTCTACTACTTCACACTGCCCATGACACTAGAACTCCATCCAGTGAATAAGTATAAGTTAGGAAGGAATCTCTTTTCAGTAATGATATATGTATGTGTGTGTGCATCTGTGCACACTAAGTTGTTTCACTTGTGTCTGACTCTTTGCAACTCTATGGGCAGTAGCCCACCAGGCTCCTCTGTCCATGGGATTCTCCAGGCAAGAATACTGGAGTGGGTTGCCATTTCCTCCTCCAGGGGGTCTTCCAACCCAGGGATCGATCCTGCATTTCTTACCTCTCCTGCATTGGCAGGTGGGTTCTTTACCACTAGCACCACCTGGGGATAAGTTTAGTTCAGTTGCTCGGTCATGTCCCACTATTTGCAACCCCATGGACTGCAGCACGCCAGGCCTCTCTGTCCATCACCAACTCCTGGAGTTTGCTCAAACTCAAGTCCATTGAGTCGGTGATGCTATCCAACCATCTGGTCCTCTGTCATTCCCTTCTCTTCCTGCCTTCAATCTTTCCCAGCATCAGGGTCTTTTCAAATGAGTCAGTTCTTCACATCAGGTGGCCAAAATATTGGAGTTTCAGCATCAGTCCTTCCAATGAATATTCAAGACTGATTTCCTTTAAGATGGACTGGTTGGATCTCCTTGCAGATAAGGGGATAAGTTATAAGAATTTAATAGGGGATAAATTACAAGAATTTAACATAAACTTGCAAGTCTGTGTGCCAGAAGAGAACTCTCCAACCCAAGCACTGTGAGAATCTTTTTCCTTGCATTGTTCTTCATTCCTATTGGGGGTATCATCTTCTTGGACTCTTCCTCTTCCCCTTCCTCCTTTTCCTTTTCCATCTGGCTTTTAGTTTTTGATACTAGGGATCCAGTGCTGTCACTCACTACATTGCAGGGGATCCCAGTCCCACTTACTTATACTAACATGTCACGCTTCCATTGCTGCCAGAAGAACATTGGAGTGACTTGGATATTTGATCAGAGTAGAATCTACTGGTGTCACAGGACTCTTGAAATACTTGAAGAATTTGCTGTACATTTTATTTTACCATTAAGAAAGGAGAAATATTCCTAAGAACAAAGAATGCATTTTCTCTTCAAATTATGTTGGAGAATCAATATAAAAATGTGGATCTTTATTAAGAATTCTCATTCTAATTGAAATGTTAGTTTGATCTCTTGGAAGGTTTGAATCGCTTTGAAGTTCCTGTGAACCTCTAGGTGTTGGAGATTTTGAAGGCACATTTCTCTTCAAGTGTTGCTTTCAAGTGCAAATGACCTTTCATTTCCCTTAAGACTAAGGGGAAAGCATGAGTTATGGATTCACCAACAGGACAAGGAAATGGGCAGGTTGATTTTCCAGCTGTCTTTCAACTCTGTTTCTCTGACTCACATTTCCTCTGTCCAAATCTTGCCTGCTTGCCTTTCCTTTTTGAATTCCACAAATGTTGGCTTTGACAAGTCTTCTTACACTGTTTACTAAAATATTCCTTGAGGAAATGTATGTGGATTTATTGTTGAACAACTCATAAAATTCTTAGAACCTTCTTTAAAGGTGACCAGAGATAGTATATAAATTAATTTTAGAAAAGATTTGAAAACTCTATAAAGGTAAAGATGATGATAACTGCAGGAGGCCAGCATTTTACAGAATTGTAGACTTTGCTCATTCTTCTTTTAAACACCACTTGGCCATGCACTGTGGCATGTGGGATCTTAGTTCTCCAACCAGGGATTGAACCCGCATCTGCTGCACTGGAAATATGGTGTCTTAACCACTGGCCCACTGGGAGCACCCTGTGATTTTTATAGTACTCGTTACTTCACGTTGCAGTTTTACATGTTACTCAAAGTGGGGTCCATGGACTGGTAGCACTGGCGTGTCATCTGGGAGCTTGTTAGAAATAAATTATCAGACTCCACCCTAGACCTACTGAGTCAGAACCCACATTTTAACAAGTTCCCCAAGTTCATGTACACATTGAAGTTTGAGAAGCTCTGTTCTTTCTGTCTCATCCAGATGTCTTTTTCATTCTTGCATTTCTAGCACTGAACACAGAGCCTTAAGGATACTTGGAACTTTATGAATATTTATTGACTGATAAATTGTTTCTCAGTGCTTGGAGATCTAGTCTAAAGACCTCGTTTAGAAATGTTAGGAAGCTCAGGAGGTACAGCTAACTAAATATAGAACTTCACCCATTTAAGGCATCCTCAGCCTTCACTGTATATTGGAAACTTTTGGGAAGATTTTGAAAAAACAAAACAAAACAAAACAAAACAAAACACTCATACCTGGCTACTATCACCCATAGAAGTTCTGTTTAATGAAAATAGGGTAAGATCTGGGCAGCAGAAATTTAAATTTTCTCCAGGTGATTCTAACGTACAGCCAAGGTTAAGAACTGTTGCACTAGAAATAATCTTCCAAAAAGCTTTTTGAATAATTTAATTACCAGGTCCCAGGATAAGCAAAATTGAAACCACTCAGGAGTATAATCTGAAGTCTCATTAGTACATAATGAGCCATAATACAGTGGTACTGGGGCTAAGTTTGAGTGTCCATACGATCTTGAAATATTTGGTATTTGTAGAAAGCAAGTCTGTTCTATTTTTTTTTTTTTTTTTTTTTTGGTAACAGTCGTACAGAGTAACTGTTGAAAAGCATTGGTTTGGTCAGAGAATAAAGGGTGACGCTGAATCTTGGGAGGAACTGTAACCTAAGTTTCTTAGTTGAGTATTATTAAGTATTTATGGTTTGTCAAACTGGTTTGGTTGTTTCCTTCTGTTGGAAGAGAGATCATTACACAACTGATCAGTTTTAAAGCCGTTACTCAACTAGGTCAATTGTGAACTACATCCTTACTTTACAGAAGAGTATTGTACCCACTTGGCATATTTCACATATCCTTCCTTATTGCCTTTTGTAGTTCTCCTCTTTTGGGCAACCAAAAGTCTTCTGGTCTAGGTTAGAAAACAGTTTCATTGATGAATGTTTCTTCTCTCCTCCTTGACCCATCTATCTTGATGAGTATAGCCTTTCACTCAGAGGCAGGCTTTTAGTGGAGAGAATGACATCATTTAAGATGATGTCTGTGTTAGCATGTGGCTAATTTGGTTGAACTGACATTATGAGCACATTAGGGAAGTGCTTAACAAGTTGAAGTACGTTTCCATATTGTCCTCTTCCTTGTGCTTAGCTCCCTGGGGGATTGTAAGCAAGTCTGAAGTCTGCAGGAACTTCAGCCACTCAGTACAAAGGGCCTCACACTTCCCTCAGTACATCAAAGCTCATGAGAGTTGGAGATGAAACTTAGGAGACTACTGAAGAATCAGAATGTGATGACAGTGAGAAATTGCGGTCTCAGAGCTGATCGTATCATTGTGTAGATGCGGCGTTTGCTTAGAGGTTCATCTATAGTGATGATATAACCTGACATACTATCTTACGGATGAAGATTTCTTCTGCTCTTCTTTGAATATTAGGGTAAAATAAAAGTGACTATAACAAAGAGAACAAAATATAGTTGCAAGGCATCCTTGTTCTAGGTCATCATTCAGGGACCTTCAATATCATTCTTCTTTATTCAACTAAAACATGGTCTGCATCTGCATGGCTGAAGCTGAGTTCTGAATCATCTGTGTTACTATGTGTAGGAAGGAAGACAGACAAAAAACCTGTGAAAACATAGCCACACTTATCTACAAAGGAGAGTGGGGAATGTGGACTGTATTGTGGCAAGTTGTGTTTGTGTGTGTGTGTAACTAGCAGTATAAGAACATGACTCCAAGTTTTGCCATTCAAGAGGCAAGAGAGCAGGGGATACTCGGGATAGTCATTACTTGAGGGCTGTTCCTGGTTAGGTGCTAATTCCTTGGCATTTACGACTTGTTTTCTGCATGTGGAAAGAGTGAGCTTTGGAGGCCAATGAAAGTGTTCAGGCAAAGAAATGTAGATGCTGGCACTTGGAACTGGTAAGGGTGGGCGATATTGGTGGGACACCAACATCTGGTACAGCATTTTACTTCCCAAGTTTTTGGCAAACCATTAATTTTCTAGCTTTCCTCTATCAACTACCAGCCATTCATGTAGCAAAAATAGTGAAGAAACAAATACATATTCTGCCCTTAAACAACCTCAAATCATAAAAACTCTTGGTTTTAAAATGAGAGTGACCAGTTGTATAGCAAAAATTAAACTTAAAAATTTGAATCTGGGTCCACATGCTTTACTTAAATGAGGATGGCTGTAAAGTACTGACAGATTTAATTATGAGTTACTTAAAAGGAATTTTCAAAGGATTGGGTGATAAAAAGTATCTCAGATTTACTTTTATGTTTGATGGTTTATTGGTTCTTTATTTTTTTTAAACTTTATTAAAGTAATTGCTGACTCAGCTCCAGCTTATAATGTAGTTTGATAAAGTTAAAACTTTTTAAGCTTAGAAATACATACATACATACATATACATCTATGTACTATTTTTAGCATGATCAATTAAGTTCTTTCCAAGAATTATAAGTAATAGCAATACTTGCTCGATTGTATGATTCATGTGGACTAGTTTAAAAACTACATTCATATGAGCATTGCTCTATTTAATTGTTTCTGTGTGAATGTAGCCATAACCAGTTATTGGATAAAGGCAGAAAAAAATGCAAAGTGTTCCTGTTTGAACTCAAATTCTGAAAGGAGAGAAATATAAATCAGTTAATAAATCCTGAGGTCAACATGGAGATTTTTTTCTGTAGAATTGGAAGAAATGAACATTCCTTCCATGATTCTTTCTCCATAAATAACTAAAAGAAGTTAGAAGGTTTATGCATTTTTCCACTTCAGTTCAAATTAAGAGTTATGCCAACAACCTAGTTGGAAAAAAGCTCTTTGAAAAGTGAATTTAATTCTAGTTTCAAATAGATTGACATGCAAACCGAGCTTATTCATAGATTTCTGAGATGTGCTCAACAGAACCTTTAAATAGAGCTCTTATAATGTGAAAGAATTTTACCAGAATGATAAGCATAATTTAAATTGAGATGACCTTAATATCATTGAGTTAGTGTGGTTCTACTGGAGTTTGGAAGACCCTTCTAGCAGCAGGTGCTTTAAACGTGCCCTGGGACTCGCACCTAGTCCCCCTTCAGAGATTCTGTTGCTAATGTTTCAGGTTTAGAATGTCCACTCCACTATTTTTGGCCCATCAGCCCTTCAGTGAAGAAGCAGTTATTGTAATAAGGTTTGGGAATTAGAGATGACCAATTCCCAAATTTTACAAATTACTGATATTATACAGCTTTAAATTTTCCCAAATTGAAGTGCTATGACTTTGAATTTTCACTCAGTCTAATTTTTAGGCAAAGACTCTGCTCTCTCAGGAAATTTGGTGGGTCCCAAAGAACTGTTTCTGAGAACCAGAGACAACCAGTATTAGGCTATTGCTTTTTAAAAACTGGTAAAACACACGTAACATGAATATGAGCATCTTAACTCTTTGACCTTTTAAACATTTTATTGAAGTAGTTGTAATTTCTGCTGTACAGTGAGTGATTCGGTCATACATATATATATATTATTTTTAATGCTCTTTTCCATTATGATTTATCATATGATACTGAATATATTTAATAATTCCCCCATGCTATACAGTAGGAAGTTTTAAGTACTTTAAAGTATACAATTCAGTGACCTTTAGTACACTCACAATGTTGTACAACCATCACCTCTATCTATTAACAATGCATTTTCATCACCTCAAAAGGTGATTTGTACCTTATCAATCAGTGACTCCCTATTCCTCTTTCCTCTAGCCCTTAGCAAACACTGATCTGCTTTCTGTCTCCATGGATTTTGGACATTTCATGTTCATGGGTTATGAAATTTGGACATTTCATACAAGTGTAAGTGTGCAGTATGTGACCAGCTGTTGCTTAGCATTTTTTTATGTTCATCCATGTTGTAACATGTGTCAATACTTTATCCCTTTTCATGGCTGAATAACATAACACTGTATGTATATATCAAATTTTCTTTATCCAGTCACCCATTGATGGACATTTGGATTGTTTCTACCTTTTAGCGATTGTGGACAATGCTGCTGTGAGCATTCATGTACGAGTATTTTTTCTCAGTACCTGTTTTCAGGGTGTAAACCTAGGAATGGAATTCCTGGATTGTATGTTAATTCTGTGTTTAGTATATATATATATATATGATTTATTTATTTTATATTGAAGGATAATTGCTTTATAGAATTTTACTGTTCTCTGTCAAACCTCAATATGAATCAGCCATAGATATACATATATCCCCTTCCCTTTTGAACCTCCTTCCCATCGCCTTCCCCATTCCACCCCTATGTTTAACTTTTTGAAGAACCAAGCCTGTTCCTTTTAACTCAGCACAGTGATACAATAACTTTATTAATGATGCCTTGCCTGGCAGCACCTTAAATTGTTCATAATTATTGTTCTTTCCTGACAGTAGAAATACTAAATTTAAATAAAGGAAGCTTGAGTCACACAATGCAAGCATTTTAACATTCACACTAGTTCTTATATATGTAACAGTATAACAGTAAGAAAGATGAACTGACCTTGATTTTGAGAATTGTTCCAGTGGGTACCAGGAATTACGTTTGACTGCTAAAAACATGGGCTTGAAATTACAGTGATTTTTCATCCTTAAATGCAGGCCTCTCAACCTCTGAATTACTGACAGTTTGGGCTGGGTGATTCTTTGTTGTGTGGGCTGTCCTGTGTACCATAGAATGTTTAGCCTCATCCTTGACCTCTACCACTAGATGCCAATAACACCCGCCCCTCCCGCCAGTTGTGGCAATTAAAATATTGTTAAATATTAACAGACATTGCTAAAGGTGCCCTGGGGGACAATATGCATGAAGTCTAGGGCTCCTTTTTGTGGCTCCACAATGTCAATGATAATCAGTTTCCGTGTGTGTGTGTGTATTACTGTGCCATCCTTGATGTGGTACTTTCATCATGAAAGTTGCCTCATAGTGGGAAGATGGCTGCCACAGCTCCAGCCATATAATCCAGGTGAGGAAACCAAGCTGAGTCAGGCCTCTGTAAAAACTTTCCCAACAGCTGTGCTTAAAGACTTGGTATTATATCTCATTGGCCACTTTTATCTGCAGTGGAAGGGTGGACATGTTTTATTGCTGGTCCTGTTTCCACACCTGACAAGATAATTGTTCTGTTAACAAGAAAAGGAGAAAAATGTATACTGCATAGCCAAGTTGCTAAGTCACAAAATAGCAGATCTATCTGTGAGTGTTGAGACCATGGGAGAAGATTGCATCCTGATGAGGAGTGGTGGCTTCTTCCAGGGGCAGCTAATCTTCACAGTGTCTATCTCCCTGAAAAGATGTTTATCCTCGGACAGGAAAGGAGGGTGGGTTATTGTTCTGGTGTATAAAGAATCTTAAATTTCCCTAGATTCTAAAGTATAGAGAGGGCAGGTGTCATTTCAGTGCTGTCCATCATTACCGTGGACATAGGGAGACAGATCCAGGTTGGTCTGGTCAAACTTCCACCTCTATTTGTCACTGAAGATGAAAGTAGTAATAGCAGGAGAGAGAGAGAGAGAGAGAACTTTTCTGTCACTAGTAAGGCTGGTGTGGTGGGTTGAATTGTATCTCCTCAGAAGACACGATGGGCTTCCCAGGTGGCTCAGTGTTAAAGAATCTGCCAGCCAATGCAGGAGCCATGGGTTTGATCCCTGGGTCAGGAAGATCCCCTGGAGAAGGAAATGGCAACCCACTCCAGTATTCTTGCCTGGAGAATCCCATGGACGGAGGAGCCTGGCGGGCTGCAGTCCAAGGGATTATAGAAGAGTTGAACATGACTTAGTAACTAAATAACAACAAAAAGATATGATGAAGTCCCAAACTGTGTACCTGTGAACGTGACCTTGTTAAGAGAGAGGGTGTTTGCAGATCTAAACAAATTGAGGTGGTTCTCCATTAGAATGGGCCCTAATCTGATAGGTCTTGCATCCTTTATAAGAACAGATATATACCAGAAGAATGTCATGTGAGTGTACTAGTTTGCATTCCCACCAACAGCTGTGGTACATATACACAATGGAGTATTACTCAGCCGTTAAAAAGAATTCATTTGAATCAGTTCTGATGAGATGGATGAAACTGGAGCCGATTATACAGAGTGAAGTAAGCCAGAAAGAAAAACACCAATACAGTATACTAACACATATATATGGAATTTAGGAAGATGGCAATGACGACCCTGTATGCAAGACAGGGAAAGAGACACAGATGTGTATAATGGACTTTTGGACTCAGAGGGAGAGGGAGAGGGTGGGATGATTTGGGAGAATGACATTCTAACATGTATGCTATCATGTAAGAATTGAATCGCCAGTCTATGTCTGATGCAGGATACAGCATGCTTGGAGCTGGTGCATGGGGATGACCCAGAGAGATGTTATGGGGAGGGAGGTGGGAGGGGGGTTCATGTTTGGGAATGCATGTAAGAATTAAAGATTTTAAAATTAAAAAAAAAAAAAAAAAGAATGTCATGTGAGGACAATGCCAGAGATGACAGTGGTACATCTGAAACCTAAAGAGTGCCAAGGATTGCTGGCACCCACCAGAAGCTAAGAGAGGCATGGACTATACTGTCCCTCAACCTCCAGAAAGAGCCCACAGTGGTGACACCCAGATTTCAGACTTCTGGAATCCAGAACTGTGAGAAAACAAATTTCTGTTGTTTTAAGCCACCTAGTCTGTGGTATTTCATGACTGCAGCTCTAGGAAACCAAGACAGCTGGGACATATGTCTGACACACATAAAATAAAAACTGGCCTTGACTCGGAGTCTGTCTGGGCACATTGGCCTTTTATATGTTGTTTAATGTGAATTAGTAAGACAGATAGTACAGATCTCATCTCATAACCTTGTCCTCAAAATACTCTCCACTGTTTCTGTTGTGGGGGCTTCTAACAAATGCTCTTCTGATGGTAACATGGATTGAATCAGTTCCAGCCTCTGGGATTCTCTATGACATGATATACATTAAAGTACTTGAGCAACAATAAAAATCCCATACAATTGTTAGTTACCATTGTGTTGTCAGTACAGTTTTATAATTGTGGACCTGAAAACTAAGTGGTCAGAGGAATGTCAACAAGCATAATTAGATTTTTACCCTGTGTGCTTCCAGGGGCCAAGCAAATAATGGTGAAGCATGAACATCTGAGAAAGTCCCCTCAAGAAAACAATCAGCCCTTACAATTGTATCTTGTTATAAAATTCGTCTGTAAAAGAAACTGGTCAGAAAAGCATTTGGAACAGGAAAATGTCCAACCGAGCACACTGGAGCTTTGCTTTTCTGTGATGTTAAACCAGTCAAAGCCAGGCATTGTGCGTGCTTGACAGATGATCTCAGAGCCACCTTAGGCTACTAGCAATACATGACCTGCCCTTTTCTTTACTGGAGAAGCACCCAGAAGGTGTTGCTGCTGCGTCTTCTAGAAATAGTCTGGTTATACAAAAACACGTTAAGGCAGAACGGCTCATAATCTAATCCTTTGAGAGAATATCCTTCTTGATTGTGTTATAAAATAAAATAGAAGAAAACAAAGGATAAAGTTCTAAGTCCCCAAACCTAAGCTCAGACATTTATGCCCTGAGCTATAAAGGCCATAGTGTCAATGGCTCTAATAATATGGTCTAATGAGTTGGAAAAATGATGGCATGGTGGTTGCATTGCTGAACCCTACGGCTGACAGCTCAGGCAGAGCCTTCAATGGTGGAGTATTCCAGAAAGATCTGAAAAAAAAGAAAACAAACAAAAACCGGAATCATGATGGAAGACCTTCGTGAATGACACAAAAAAAATTGAGTGCTTTATTTTCCATGGTTCGTTTAGTTCCTGCTGCTGCTGCTGCCAAGTCACTTCAGTTGTGTCCGACTCTGTATGACCCCATAGACGGCAGCCCACCAGGCTCCCCCGTCCCTGGGAATCTCCAGGCAAGAACACTGGAGTGGGTTGCCATTTCCTTCTCCAATGCATGAAAGTGAAAAGTGAAAGTGAACTCACTCAGTCGCGCCCGACTCTTAGCAACCCCATGGACTGCAGCCTACCAGGCTCCTCCATCCATGGGATTTTCCAGGCAAGAGTACTGGAGTGGGTTGGCATTGCCTTCTCCATTACTTCCTAGGGGCTGCCTAAATTCATCTTAACCTTTCTAGAGTTCTTTTTAAAAATGAAAAGAGTCTCTGCAAATTAGTAATTTTTTTAAGAGGTAGATGGTATACATTGTTCCTGTTTTTAGTCTTAGTGCTATAAACATTTATTGTGCCCCTATTACCTCTCACCATTCCAGCTCACTCACCTCTGAATGAGTTCTAACTGACCTGACTTCCCCCTTAAAATGTTGTATGTTTAGTCGCTAAGCCCTGTCCTACTCTCAGTGACCCCATGGACTGTAGCCCACTAGGCTCCTCTGTCCATGGGATTTCCCAGGCAAGGATACTGGAGTGGGTTGCCGTTTCCTTCTCTAGGGGATCTCCCTGACCCAGGGATGGAATCTGTGTCTCCTGCATTGGCAGATGGATTCTTTACCACTGAGCCACCTGGGACTCCTCCCACCCCCAGTGTATTTACTGTAATATTGTGTAAGTCTCCACATTGGAATGATTCTCTTTCATCCTGGATGCTAGATACTTGTCAGTTCAGTTCAGTTGCTCAGTCGTGTCTGACTCTTTCCTACCCCATTAACCACAGCATGCCAGGTCTCCCTGTCCATCACCAACTCCCGGAGTTTACCCAAACTCATGTCCATTGAGTCGGTGATGCCATCTAACCATCTCATCCTCTGTTATCTCCTTCTCCTCCTGCCTTCAATCCTTCCCAGCATCAGGGTCTTTTCAAATTTGTCATCTCTTTGCATCAGGTGGTCAAAGTATTGGAGTTTCAGCTTCAGCATCGGTCCTTCCAATGAACACCCAGGACTGATTTCCTTTAGGATGGACTGGTTGGATCTCCTTGCAGTCCAAGGGACTCTCAAGAGTCTTCTCCAACACCGCAGTTCAAAAGCATCAATTCTTCAGTGCTCAGCTTTCTTTATAGTTCAACTCTCACATCCATACATGACTACTGGAAAAACCATAGCCTTCACTGGATGGACCTTTGTTGGCAAAGTAAAGTCTCTGCTTTTTAATATGCTGTCTAGGTTGGTCATAACTTGTCTTCCAAGGAGTAAGTGTCTTTTTATTTCATGGCTGCAGTCACCATCTGCAGTGATTTTGGAGCCCAAAAAATAAGGTCTGCCACTGTCAGTGTCAGATACTTGTCAGTGTAGGCTAATTTTTTATGTAAACTGTTTTGGAAATTAGGTCACTCTTTAATATGGAGCTTGAATTCCAGTCAGCTGAGACCTTCATGTATTTTGTATATGGGTTTCCATGTTAAGTCTACTGAGATTGTGCAATTTATTTTTTATTCTAAGTTTTATTCTACAGCGTGAGTTTCTGTCCTAGTATCCCACTTAACTGACTTCTTTATATTTTTATTGTCATGAAAATCTCTTCTCAGTTGTATGTAGTCTTAGTCTTTATCTTTATGATAGATACTGTTGAGATTTATATAGAATTAGACCAAGAATGATGAGGTCCAGACCTTGGAACCTCCCTGTAGGGTGACAACAACTCATTAATCTAGAATCATGTTATAAAACAGAGTTCAGTTTCATCTGATATTATAGTAAGTAGTTTTCCATTTTATGCAAACAAATTTTATTCCAATCTAGAAAATATTTATTGATGAGAGAAGGGGTTAGCAAACTACTCCCAAAATAACGTGGACTTGGAATTCTGCCATGCTGATTTGTTTACATATTGTCTGTGGCTTCTCTTGTGGGTTGCTATGACAGAGTTGAGTAGTATGACCCATAAAGCCTTCAATATTTACTGTTTGGTCCTCTACAGAAAAAAGTTGGGCCTTAGGAAGGGAAAGACTTCACTTATGTAATTATCTTTCTTTCTGTGTAATGAAATTTCCCATCATTATCAACAGCATGTATAGTATCTTCTGTCTGAAAACATAACAAAATGAAAATACCTGTCTTGATTCCTCTCCATCCATTTTTCTATTCTCCTTGACCAAAAATAAACACGGGAGTTTTCTCTCTTTTCTGCCCTTCCTTTTTCTCTTCATTCTCACTTGAACACATTGCAGTATGGCATTCATTCCTAATCATTCCTCTGAAGTGCCTTTGTTCAAGTTCCCTGAGTGACTTTCACATCACCAGCCCGAGAATTAAACATTCTCAGTTCACGTCTGACTTGACCTGTCATCTCCGTTCAGATGCAGTGGAGTCTCTTTCTTAAATCACTTTCTCCCCTTGGCCTTCAAGACATGGCTCTCTCTCACTTGCCTTTGTGTTCTTTTCATCTTCCTACTTTTAAACATTGGCATGCCCCAGGGCTCCATTGTTAGATCTCTTCTTTTTTCCATCTTCCCTCACTCCCTAGGTGCTCTTAACACATTTCACAGTTTTAAAGACTGTTCCTATATGTGATGACTCCCGAATTATATCTTTAGACTCACCTCTAGACTCCAATGCGAACCAGACATCCCCGTTTGGATGACTAATAAGCATCTCAGACTTCCAGGTTATAAAATAAACTCTTGATTTTCCACTATGCAAACCAGCTCCTATTATAGTCAGCCTTATTTTAGTCACTGTCAATCCCACGTGGTGTTCATTGTCCATATCAAGCACAGAGGACTGATTTCTTTGTCTCTCATACTCCATATCTGCCCATCATCTAGTCTAGCCAGTTCTAACTTTCAAAATATCTCCCCCCCCCAAATTAGACTGTTCCTCTTCTCTGATGCTACAGGGTTGATAAAAACTACTATCATCTCACATTTGAATTATTTCAAAATTCTTCCAACTAGTTAATCTGATGCTACTCTGTCTCAGCCTCATCCTTTTTTTCTAAACATGACAGTCACATTGATAATATGGAAATGTAGGTCAGGTCATGTCTGTTCTTTGCTCAGAACAGTCTAATAGCTTTCCCTCTTAGAAGAAATTCTCCAATTTCCCTGTTACCTACGACTCCCTACCTGATCCAGCCCATTTCCCTTTCTGATGTCATTTTCACTTTGTTCATTCCTTTGCATCCACAGTACCCTCCTTGCTGGTTTGCAAACATACCAAGCATATTCTAGCAGTTCCTTATGCTATTCTCTCTGCCTGAAACCCTTTATTCTCTAATATTCACAGGGCTTTTATCCTCACCATGTTCAGATTTTTTGCTCAGAACTCACCTTAGCAGAGGGGCTCCCCAGAGCATGCTTCCATCACTCTGTTCTCTTAGCCTGTTTTATTTCCACAGCCTGTACATAAGACATATATAAGCTAAAATAATTTGATGGTACATATATTAATATCTGATGGAGTTTGAAACACAAAGCCTTAAGTGAAGAAGATGATTATATAAGCATAAATGTTCAGTTCATCTGGAATATATAACAAGCCTCAATATATACAGTTAACAGGGTGATCTCAATATAGCAAAAGTGGGTAGAAATGCAATGAAAATTCCACAAGTTGGCAAATGCAAATCTCTCAATAATTGATAGATAAAATTGTTAATGAGAATTTTTAATGTCACAATGAGCAGTCTTGATCTAACAGACATATATAAAATCCTGCACCCAACAATCACAGAATATAGTCCTACAGAATACAATTTAAACAAAATATGACTGTCTACTAATTCATAAAGCAAGCCTGATCACAATGCCATTAATGATTAATAAACAGATAATTTTAAAAATCCTCTTATATTTCAACATTTTAAATATCATCTAAATAATTAATGGTTTAAAAATTATAAATAAAACTTACAAATACTTAAAAATATAATAAAAATTGAGTTACATAAAAAATATGAGATGCACCTGTGTAGATAGTGAAAAGGCTGAGAATCAATGAGCTAAGCATCTACAGACAATGTAAAATTTTTTAAAAAAATAATCTTATAAAAAGTAAAATGAAAGAAGTAATACATGATGGCTGCATGATTTACTGAAATAGAAAACAACAATACATTAGGGATGAATAAAAATCCAAAGTCCCTTGGAAAGATTAATAGATATATGAACTTCAGGAATGACAAAAATAATAAGAGGAAAAATCTAAATCCATCATATTAGGAAGGAAAAAAATTACTAATATTGAGACTACATTAAAGTATACTTGAACAATTTTGTCAATAAGTTCATACATTAGATAAAATGAAAAACTTAAAAAAAAGTTTTCCAAGACTGAGGGAGAAATAGAAAAAAAAAAAAAAAAGGCCAGGCAGTACTAAAGAAATGTAAACAGTAGGTAGAAATGGGCATGGGTAGGTTGGTTTTGCAAATGCAGCTACTTTCTGAAAAGGAAATTCTGATGGCTCTATTTTGAATTCATATGCATAGAGGTTAGGGAGACCAAAAGTAGGGTCTCTTGGGATGTAGAAAATGAAACTGGAGCCTATTATACAGAGTGAAGTGGGCCAGAAGGAAAAACACCAGTACAGTATGCTGACGCATATATATGGAGTTTGGAGGGATGGTAGCCATGGCCCTGTATGGGAGACAGCAGGAGAGACGCAGATGTATAGAGCAGTGTTTTGGACTCTGTGGGAGAGGACGAGGGTGGGATGATTTGGGAGAATGGCACTGAAGCGTGTATAGTATTATATGTGAAACGAATCGCCAGTCCAGGTTCGATGCATGATACGGGATGCTCCGGGCTGGTGCACTGGGATGACCCGGAGGGGTGGTGTCGGCGGGGAGGTGGGGGCGGGGTTCAGGGTGGGGAGCGCGTGTGCACCCGTGGCGGATTCATGTTGATGTGTGGCAGAACCAATGCAGTGTTGTAAAGTAATTAGCCTCCAATTAAAATAAATTTATATTAAAAAAATGTCTCGTCTTGACTTGAACATGAAGTGGGAATCTAAGCTACTTTTCCCCTACTATTGGTGTCAACTATTCCACACATTTTTTCACATTTCTTTACATCGTTAAACTTTTTGGAAGGTGAAACAAAAATACATAAATGTTCATGTTTGTGTTGTTCATTAATACACTTTCCCAAAGAACTCTGTGTGGCTGTGTGTGTGTGTGTGCTTCTGTGTGAAACAAACATTTTTAACGTGCTAAATTGAGTTGCTATCCATTATCTAATTTTATATGCTATTCTCTTTCTGGGGAAAAAAATCCAGTTACACTACCAAGTGCTGAGTTTTAAAATAGAGCAGAAAATCTGACAATTGGAAAGGAAGACCTGCTGTTGTTTGATTGAAGTAACTTCTCATCTCTACATATAAAAGGACCAAAATAGAGTGATTTGAAATTTGTGTGGTTCTTGCCTAGATATTTGATAGAAAAATTGAATATAAAAGAATTAAAGTTATATTCTAATTATAATAATAACAATCCCATAAAACTTAAAGTGAAAAACAGTGAAATTGTAACCTATCCAAGAGAGAAATTCCATTTCATTATACATTTAAAACTTTCCAGTTGATAGTCACAGCTATTGGATAATGCAGAAGAAACACTAAAACCCGTTTCTTCTCCTCTTGCAGTTTTGTTGGTCAGAATGGATGTAATGGCATCCAGCTGCTGATGTTTGTTGGCAAATGTAGCTTGAATCTGAAGTTTAATGGTCACTCCTGTGTCCACCCTGAATCTGGACTTGCCTGTGAAGAGACCTGGATCTGTAGGGAAGTTGTAGATAGAGGCCACTGGGAAGGACCATAGGCCTGCCCCACACACCATAACCAGCAGGACAGTAAGTGACAATGGTGGACCCCTGCCCTTACCCACAGACACAGACAGATCTGTCATAAAGCATGAGGGAAGAGAAGTGGGGGGTTGTTCTGCTTGAGAGGATGTTGGTGAGGGCAATGGCGCAGACCCACCATCTTTAACTTTCTTATTCTTGTTTCCAGAAAATGTAGCCCAAGGAATGTCAAGCTTTTTCCAATCAGGCCAGCTACGCCTGTTGGGAAAGAAGGAATGAAGGATAAAGAGAAAGGTGGTAGTTCTCTCCATAAGGACTTTGCAAAATTGTCCAATTCTTGGCAGAGTCTCTTTTCTCAACAGGAATATTGGATTCTTCCTATATCAGTCTTTCTCCTGTGCATTAATTAGTTTTTTCCATGTAACAAACCACTTCCAAATATAGTAGCTTAAAGCAAAACCCATGATTTTGTGGTTCAGCATTTTGGGCTGGTCTCAGGTGAGTTTCCTCATGTGTTTGTGGTAGCTGTTGGGTCAGCTGGGTGATTGCTGGTTGGCCTGAGAGGGCATCCATTGGGACAGCTTGTCTCTGCTTCATGAGGTCTCTCATCTCCCAGGATTGCTCAAATGGTGACTGCTTCAAGAGAGCAAGGCCCAGGCTCAGAGCTGGCACAATGACACTTCTGCCACATTCTGTTTGCCAAGTCCAACACAGGGGCAACTCATATTCCAAAGGCAGGGAAATAGACAACACCTGTGGATTGGAGATGCTTCCAAACCACATTGCAAATAGTGGGAATAGAGTTAAAAAGATGTGGGGCTGTTACTACATGCGATCTATTAATACCAGTTCCAAACAGTGCCATCTCTACCCAGTAGAGTATGCTACTACCCTGAACCTATGTATATATTAATTTTATTGAATTCAATTAAATATGCATTTATTGAGTGGTCACTTTATGTTGGGTCTTCCCAGATGGCTCAGTGGTAATGAATCCACCTGCCACTGCAGGAGGCGCAGATTCGATCCCTGATCTGGGAAGATCCCCTGTAGAAGGAAACGTCAACCAACTCCAGTATTCCTGCAGGGAAATCTCATGGACAGAGGAGCCTGGTGGGCTACAGTCCGTGGGGTCACAAAGAGTTGGATATGACTGAGACTGAGCACACACAATATGTTTAGGACTATATTAGAAATTAAAAATAAACCCCAAAGGCACACCCATAACGGTCTTTGCCCTTGCAGATGACATTTTTAAGCCCCGTATAAAATGGAAGCATTTTATTTCTCAGAGTAAACTGTAAACAAATCTGAAAATAGGTGTCAATCTTCTGGAGGTCTCAGAGGTGTATAATTTCAATCAGCTTTTCTATCCTTCGCCCTAGGTCACATTCTGTCAGGTAGAGTACAAGAGATTTTAAATAAACCTTATGATATGAGGGAAGCACACCACGTAAAAACCTGTAGAAAAACAACCTTGGAGGTTCCTAAATGTACTATTTAGCCATGGAGCAGTAGTAGAATGGCCAAAAAAGAAAGAAAGAAAGAAAAAAAAGCATGCTTTAGTATTGAATTATTATTTTTTCAGTATATGCAGTATTTGTTGACTATAAACAATAGCAGAAACAAAAAAAATGATTCTCATTGTGTTAGATATTTTGGAACAGAAGAGAAAACAGTAACTCAATTATTTCAAGTATTTTGAATTCAGTCAGTCTGTGAAATAGGGCAGCCCTTTCATTGTATAATTGAAACTGCTTTATCTCACCACTTGTTTTTAATGACAGCAGTAAAATATTGTGAGATCATAAATCTTTCCTGAGTATTATAGTCTGTGCCTCAAGCTTTCATAAAGGGCATAACCTTGTTCTTGTGGGGACAAGTAAACACAGTTTAACAGAAAAATTAGAAGAGAAACCCACTATCTGACTATTTATGAAAAATAAGAGTATGTGCCATTTAAAAGACTGATATGAAGTTGAATATTTCACTGTGGAAGAAAGTCTGTGATGCTCTATAAGCAACACTGAATTTGGAGTTAGAAGACCTCAATTCTTAGCCTGATTCCATTGCTAACTTATTTTGTAGACTTGAGGTAAAGCACATCACCTTTCAAGGTACCACTTGAATCCATCTGTACAGTGGAGGTTCAAACTCCAGTCTTATTCCCTCATTGGAGAGCTGTGAAGCTTGTGTGAGCAATTGTGGAAGGACTTTAAATTGCACCATGTACTGTGCACATATATGGCCTAACTACAGGTGGATTCTCAAGGCAAATTATTCTACCAAATATAAACTCAAAATGGAAATAAAGCTTCAGTTTGATTAAGAGGAAGTCAAGCTAAACTTAAGTAATGTGCACTTTGGAAATGATAAAAAGAGCTTATTTGTAATTTAGGTAGTAAAGTTTAAAAAGAACTATCATTGCCTTGAAGGGGAAAAGTACACCATCTTTTACTGTGTTCTCCCCAGTGGATTGCTAAACCATTCCCTTCTTGGAACTCAGAACTGGGATGATTTGTAAGTAGGTCGTGAAGTTTTTTTTTTCCTCTTCCAACAATCTGCCTTCCTGAAGAGGAAAGGAAAAAAAGAGCTCTTTTTCTTTATTCTGCATTTTCAATATCTTACACCAAACTTCTTGCAAGAAATTATCATATGGTCACCAGATCAAAAACCATAAATTCATTTACCTTCCCCCTGAAAATGAACTCTTTTAAAATTATCTATTTTTGAAAATTGTGCCAATGTTCTAGGACTCAAGGCTCACAACCTTAGGCTCACCTTTGATTCCCCAAGCCTCGTAAAGTTCTATTACACCATCTTTCTTCCTTGGCTCATCATCTTTAGGTCTTCTTTATCTTATTTTTCAAAAACACTGTCACATCTATTTCCCCATATCTCACAAACCTCCTTACCTCTAGCAGAGTCTGCAAATACCCTGCACAGAACAGTGTCTCAATCATTAGCCCATATCAGACATTGCTAATCCATCAGCTAATCCATTGCTAATCGTTCCTGATACTGAGTTATAACTTGAGAATCTTTCCCAACCTAGTTGAAAGGTAGACACCCCCCCGACCCTCGCCGAATACCCAACAATTTACATTTACATGAAAAAATAATATCTATTTGTCATACTGGTCCTGCATGACAAACAGCCTTAGGCTGACACAGGGTTCTCCATAATTAAGTTCTAACCTACATTTTTGAAATTACCTCCATAGGTTCTTAACAACAATACTCCAATGAGACTCATCTATTTTTTTCTTATTAAGAAATTTGAATTTTTATTTGAAATATATAAAGGAAGCTATGGAGGTTTTATTTTTTGTTTTGCCATTTTTTATTTATAAAAATAAAAAATTTTTATTCTTTATTGAACTATAGTTGATTTACATTATCATGTTATTTTCAGATGTACAGCAGAGTGATTCATTTATACATGTACATATCTATTTAATGTTTACTACCCTGATTCTGAACTTGACTCACACACTTTCTCCATAGTTCTTCATGTCACCAAAACTTGACCAGCTCTATCCCACCCTTAAGAAACTCTTCTGGGCCTTTTTTCTTAATTTCATTCCTACAGTCTTCACTTACTATCAAAAGTGTTGTACACATGTACTACTTTGATCTCTTAGCTTTTCATATGCATATCTTATTTGCCTAACTAGTAGTTACCTTAGGCTAACTGAAGTAACAACTCCAAAACCTCTGAGACCAAACTTGATAAAGGTGAATTTCTTGTTCACATCAGAGCCCAGCAGAGGAAAAAAGAGATAGGAGCTTCTTACCAAATGTTTTATGCATTTAGTGATTTGGACTGTATACATGTTTTGACTATACTAGTAGTTAACTTTAAAGAATTGTTCTGGTTTGCAAGATTGACATTAAAATGCAAAAGATATATATGCTTATATAAATGCATTTAAAAAATTATGTAAGTTTAAATAGTTGGAAAAAACTCTCCTCCGTCCCCAATCCTGATCCTCAGATACAACTATTCACAGTTTATATTTAGAATTTTTTCAGCATTTATACAATTGTATATATAGTTTTTTGTGTGCTAAGTTGCTTCAGTCATGTCTGACTCTTTGAGACCCTATGAACTTTAGCCTGCCAGGCTCCTCTGTTCATGGGATTCTCCAGGTAAGAATACTGGAGTGGGCTGCCATGCCCTCCTCCAGGGGATCTTCCCAACCCAGGGATCGAACCTGGGTCTCTTACGTCTCCTGCATTGGCAGGCAGGTTCTTTACCACCAGTGCCACCCAGGAAACCCTATAGCACACATACTTTTCTTCAATTTGTTTTTCTCGTTGTAACTGTTTAATCTGTACATTGTTGGCATTATTACATATAGAGCAACCTCATTGTTTTAAAGGGCTACATAGTAGTTCATCATGTAGATATGTTTTTATTAACTTACTCTATATTTTATTGATGGAAATTTGGAACAAAGGGTTGACTTTTTAAATTAATGGTGTTAAAATAATATGCTACAAATTTGAAAAAAATACGAAGTTACAAAGTAAAATAAATTCCAGATAGATGAAAGATTTAAATATTAATTGCAAAAGTAAAAGTTCTAGAAAATGACTCAAGGGATTATTTCTATTAATTTATGGGAGACTTTAAGTAGTTATGTAATATACCAAAGTTTGAAGAAAAAGAAGGAACAAATCAACAGATTTAATTTCATAAAAATTAAAATGTTCTGGAGTAGGGAATCACCATAAATTATATGAAAGGATACATAATCTGGGAGAGTAGGTTGAGGATTTTGAATGGTAGACAATTTATGGAACATGTAAAGGAAACACATATAAGTCCTCTATGACATTCTCTGCTTATAGTGTTTTTGAATGTTTGCAGCAACTCATATTGGTGGCTCATATAGCCTGGGTTTGCCTATAACCTCGTGAACAATTCAAGACATCAGCTGGTTGCTTATATATCATGATTTATGGGGTTCCCGTTGTTGTTCAGGCTCTCAGTCATGTCCGACTCTTTGCAACCCCATGGACTGAAGCACGCCAGGCTTTCCTGTCCTACAGTATAGCCCAGAGTTTGTTCAAACTCATGTCTATTGAATCGGTGATGCCATTCAACCATCTCATCCTCTGTCACCCCCTTCTCCTCTTGCTTTCAATCTTCCCAGCATTAGGGTCTTTTCCGGTGAGTTGGCTCTTTGCATCAGGTGGCCAAAGTACTGGAGCTTCAGTTTCAGCATCAGTCCTTGCAGTGAATATTCAGGGCTGATTTCCTTTAGGATTGACTAGTTCGATCTTGCTGACCAAGGGACTCTCAAGAGGTCTTCTCCAGCGCCACAGTTCTAAAGAATCAATTTTTCCACACTCAGCCTTCTTTATGGTCCAACTCTCACATCTTTACATGACTACTGAGAAAACCATAGCTTTGACTATATGGACCTTTGTTGGCGAAGTGATGTCTCTGCTTTTTAATATGTTCTCTAGGTTTGTCTTAGCATTTCTTTCCAAGAAGCAAACATCTTTGAATTTCATGGCTGCAGTCACCATCTACAGTGATTTTGGAGCCCAAGAAAATAAAGTCTGTCCCTGTTTCCATTGTTTCCCCATCTATTTGCCATGAAGTGATGGGACTGGATGCCATGATCTTTGTTTTTTGAATGTTGAGTTTTAAGCCAGCTTTTCCACTCTCCTCTTTCACCTTCAAGAGGCTCTTTAGTTAGAGCCTGTCATCTGCATATGAAGTTATTGATATTTCTCCCGGCAGTCTTGATTCCAGCTTGGGATTTATCCAGCCTGGCATTTTGCACAGTGAACTTTGCATATAACATAGCCCTAACTCCCTGCTCATTCTCAAGCCTAAGAGTTTCAAATGCAGCTATAATATTGGAAGATGTGCTTTCATGAAGTTGTTCTCGGTTGTTAATACCCTATGGCTTGGTTACTGAGAGTAGCTAGTGAAGATCTAGATTCTGAGAGAAGGGGACATTGAGAGAGTAGCACTGCCATATACACACTGTCGTGTTTACAACAGATAGCTAGTGGGAAGCTGGTGTGTAAAACAGGGAGCTCAACTCAGTGCTCTGTGATGACCTCGAGGTGTGTGATGGGGTGGGGGGTGGTAGAGAGGCTCAAGAGGAAGGGAATATATGTATACATATAGCTGATTCATGGTGTTGTACAGCAGAAACTAACAAAACATTGTAATGCAATTATATTCCAATTTTTAAAAATGAAAATAATGAAAAATATGAAAAAAGTAAGCTAAAATGTTGAAGCTAGCACGAGGAAAAGATCCCAGAACAAAACTCACTTGCTTCACGTTTATTCCCAAAGTAAGTATTGCATTCCTTGATAAAAGAACAGTTGCATTTTTTAAGAGAAACAGTTGAGATGAATAAAATAAGAATTAAAATTCTCTTGAATATAAAATTAAATGTCTTGTTTGAGCAAAACTTGAGAAGTGAAAAAGGCGGTTGTGGGAGGGTACTTTGTTTTATAAAGTACAGTGGAATATCACTTCTGGGTATGAAAAGGTGCTGTTCATCTTATGTGCCTGCATACTTACAAGCCTGGTACCAAATTAGTCCCTTCAGGCGTATAGTACTATCTACAATAAAGAATATTTCCAGTGTTTGTTCCAAGGATTTATCCCAAGCATGATTAATGTCTTGGAATTATCTGTAACTAATTATGCTACTTAGCAGTTTGAATGTCCCATCGGTGTGAAATCATTGGAACTATAATAGCATGGCACATATCAGAATGCTCTGATTTATTATCTGTCACTGATAAGTTTAGATTCACACCATCTGGGATGATTAGCGATTATTTACTGTCCCAAGAGGAAGCTGGTAAGAGTGTCTTTTGTGTGGAAATGGATTGTGTTGGAGATTCACAGAGCTGTCTCCCCGGCTACCCCTATGGATATGAGTATATTTGCCTCGCAGCTTGACAGAACTTTATTTATAAAGGTGTAAGCAAACATTCTTCTTCTGCCTTAGGGAGGAATCTTTTTTAGCCTCAGAGCGATTTACACGCTTGCCTTTCGGCTTGGACTTGACAGAGCAGTGATTTATGACTCCTCCCTTGCTTCTTTCTCTGTGGTCTAATTTCAGGCAAGACTTGAAGCAGGTGGAGAGAACTTTCACTTTCCAGTATTAGGAGCCTGGTATATGGTATGGAATTCCATATGCTATGGAAGCCAGTGTTTTGATGGGTTTTGGTACCATTGGATTACTTTAAAAATGAAACACCTGGAGGGCTAGCTGTCTCAGAATTCCTCTGTATTGTAAAGGTATCAGGTTTCCAACATTTGTCTTCAAAAAAAAATTTTTTTTCTGATTGTGTTTCAAGTAAAAATAAGGTTTGTTTTCACAAACCTTTTTTTGTCTTTTTTTTTTTTTTTTGGCCTTTTTCAGAAGACTTTCTCCTAAACCTTTTTTGTCCAAAGAACATAATTTGATTTGATGCATGAGTCTGAAAATACTTTTTTGGTTTCTGCATTCATGCTAATGCATTATGTCAAGGTAGAGTTTTTAATAGAAAGGCAAATGTTCTGTGTTCAGCAAAGTATCTAAATCTTTTTGACATCCACTTCACTTCTTCAAGGGTTGGTATCATTTTCTTTGCAAATTCTCCTAATCTTATTTTACAGTGATGATAATGTACTGGTTGATACCAAGTAAATCTTTTGGAGGTATCACAGAAATAGGAAAAGTTGTTTCTTTTTTCTTTGTTTTGTTTTCATAAGCAGGGTCTCTGGATCTTTCTTGAATCCTATTTCATTTATTATTTCTTACAGTAGTATTGACACAACTCTTAGAGGCTAGGTAATTTTATATCTTTATCTTTAAAGCTCTTCCTTTTAAATATCTTGAGTGTTTAAAATCGTACATCAGCAGATCCTCTTTTACACCCAACTCACAATCCCTCTGGTTTTAGATTAATTAGACTCTCTTACTGCAGTAATTTTGTCAGTCATTTTGATGATGGTGGTTGGAGAGCAGAGAAACGACCTGCACTGTAGCAATTAATGTTTTATATCTCTGGAGGATAAACCTTTAGCTATATGTTTAAAAGATAAGTTTTAAATAACTAAGATTTTCTTCCATGATTGTTTCCCTTAACCTCTGAAATAATGTGGAGTGAGGCCCTTGCCTGTAGGAAAGCAAATCCATTAAATCTCAAGTTGTATCTTGCAGTATCCATCAGCCTCATTCACTAACTCACTGCTGTGATGGAGTCAGTATGTCTATCTGAGCATGTCTACAAAATAATGCAACTAGTGAATGAAAACTGCAAGCAAATGGGAGAAATTGAACTGGAGGGTTACTTGCTTAAGGCCACCATGGCCTTGTTCTTGGCCTAAGGATGACATTGATACCTAGCCATGTAAATTACCATATTTGTTATTGACTCGCTGTGTTTTAAACATATAGAGGACCTGTTTGGGGGTATCCTCATGAGTTCACACTTCTTGGTTGACCTTTCAGAGCACCCACATCTGTCTCTTAACCTGATGGAAGATGATGTCCTTACCTGAGCAGGCAACCAGACAGAACCTACAGCAACAGATGGAGAGAAATCCTGATTAGCCCAGGTAGCAGATTGGGTCACCAGAACCTTAACACAAATGCACATGAGCCATGTTAGTTGAAGAGTTTACTCTAAGTGTGGAAAAGACACTCTCAGATGTAATTGCCTCGAGAAAAGGCATTTAGAGACTCCAAATGTAGGCTCCTATCTAGAGGTAATGGGAATGAACTGTAATATTTTAGTAGGAAGTGAAAGTCACACAGTCATGTCCGACTCTTTGAGACCCCGTGGACTATACAGTCCATGGAATTCTCCAGGCCAGAATACTGGCATGGGTAGCTGTTCCCTTCTCCAGGGGATCTTCCCAACCCAGGGATGGAACCCAGGTCTCCCGCATTGCGGGCAGATTCTTTACTAGCTGAGCCACCAGGGAAGCCCAGGAACACTGGAGTGGGTAGCCTATCCCTTCTCTAGGGAGACTTCCCAAACCAGGAATCATACCAGGGTCTCCTGCATTGCAGGTGGATTCTTTATCAGCTGAGCTACCAGGGAAGCCCATTTTATTAGCAGATATTTATACAGAACTAAAAAAAAATACTTTAAAAATTTATGAATTACAGATACATATTGAGATATTGCTTGTCTTTTCCCAAATGGTTAACATAGACTAGAGAGTATCAGCTACTCAGAAATCCTGTCTTATATAATTAATTTAAATAGCTTAATAAAGTCCACTGGATGTGGGCCAAGAGAGAGTTCTGTGTATTTTTTTATACTATTAGTGATTTATTATATGTTTTGGCTTCAAACTGTTATTGAATACAACCATTATAAGTGTTCTTTTACTATAAAAATAAAGCCATACATAAATAATAGAGTGAAAAAAGAGATTGCAAAATGCAGTTGTGTTAAGGTTATCCCATTCACGATCTAACCGTTTCTTCAGTAAGGGATTAATGTATAGCTCTGTGGCAAAAACACCTTAAAATAATTCTATTTTTTCCTCTTATGACATTGGCAATATCACATAAATTAAAATATTAGGTATCAAGTAGGAATACTGCATTTAATTTTACATTCCTATTTGTAACAACTTTCAAGTTCGTTTCTGTTTTATGAAGATCTTGAAGGCATTAGAGCCAAGTTGGGCAAGTAGGCTGTCAGGTCTGATTGGAGAGATACCTTTATAAGAATCATGCTAGAAAGCATTAATTATGATCCAGCAATTCACATTATGGATTCTAAGAATGAAAGCACTTTATATACTCAATAATTAATTTTCCAAAATGGATTGTTTTTCTTACATGAATAAGTGTATATTCAAAGTACTACAAAATGAAGGTGACATTTTTGTAGAACATTTTGCCAATTTATAGATGATATTAATGATAAAAAATGTAATCCCAGGGGATGGAAAGTGTTAGGATAGGAGACACAGGAATATTTCAATCTAGATTTTTGTCAGTTGCACAACAATGCTTTGGACAGTCATGTGTCTTTTCTGTCTAGCTCTTATAACAAGTGACAAATGGTATAGATGGCTGTGATTTTTAAAAATCCTGCCTGTTCAGAAGATGGTGGTTATGGGACCCAAACAATAGAACATTCTGTCTTTGGCTCCCTATCATTTGGGCCACACAAGCAGCAAGTCACAGAAAATCCAGCTCCACTGGGTATATACTATGAGGAAATATACTAGCTCATGCACAGAGAAATGCAAAGGTGAGATGGGCTTCAGGGATACTTCCTCCAGTGTCTTTGGTGCCACTTCCCTGTGATTTTCTTCATTTTGATTCCTTCTAAGTGTTGACTTCTTCCTGGACCTGACATATTTGTGCATGATAGCTTGCAAAAGGAAAAGAAATTGTTCCTATGAAAGCTGTCCCAGAAAAATGAAAAACAATTATCTTGAGACATCCATCTGCCCACAAAGGCCCTTCATTGGAAATCTCATTGGCCCTCAATGAGTCATGTATACATTTCTGGGCCAGTTACTTGCAAGGAAGATGACTTTAATTCAGTTAGGCCTATTTCAATACCTGAGTGTGGGGTGGAATTGGCTCCTCATGAGGCACACTGGAGTATCCAAGGGGAGGGGACCAAACTGGGGGGCTGTTTGAAGGGTGGAATAAAGAGTAGACGCTGAGTAGGAAGGCAACACTGTCTATTATAACCTTTAACAATACCCTCTCTTTTGCTGCCCTCTTACTAAAACACCTATATGTACCCACTCTTTCAAGTGTCCTACATTCTAGACCTAACTCACTAATCTCACAAATTTCAAGAGTACCTCTCTGTGGCCCATCTTCACAGGACCTCTCTGTTAGTTAAGAGTTGAAAAAGCCATGGGAGTTAAGGACAAGATATAATAAAAATGGTATCTCCAAGGAATATTTGCTTTTTTATGTAGATTGTAGTTAGACATGATGTATGTTTAACCCAAGGTATGAGGCTTATGCTGGCCAGGGGATGGAAGGAATTATATGATAGAACATACCACTCGGGGGTCCTCAGATCTCCAGCAAACAAGCAGATGAGTACATACCATCAAAATTGGAGAACATTAATATTATAAGTCAGATGTGTGCCCTAAGAACTGTTGAAACATGATAATCACTGGGGAGGGGGAGGGGGTAATGGGATAGAGTTGTTTAATAAAAAGCTTGATGGGTTTATACTTTAGAGGTTGAATGTATGTATGATACATACAGATAATAATAACTCCATTTATCTATCTAAATCAATAGCACTACGTTATTCTAAGTAAGCTAGGTGCCTTCTTTGTGATAAGGAAATGCTGCAAAAAAAACCCCTTATTCTGAATACTTTGAAGTCTTGAAAATTCCCAAGCTTCCTGGATAATTCTCAAAGTTATAAAAATGAATTTTATAACACATTTGTTATATTAGATGAGTTGCTTTTTCTTTGTAATGCTAACAGTAAATTGTAAAATTTATGAGGCTACTTCTAGAATAACAACATTGGTAGAGGAAGTAATTTGATTTTAGAGGATAAAAGCCTCTAAAAACCACCAACTGAAAATATTAATGATCACCCCTGTCCTGAGATGACATTTTATCTCATTTCATCTTCACTCCAGCACCGTAAATAAAAACTTCCATTTTTTAGATGTGTAAATGGAGGCTGGGAGTCACTTGATTTTGTTTATTCTTGGTAACATAGCTTGTATGTGGTAGGGCTAAACTTTATTTTCTTTTTGGCACTTTATCACAGCTGGCATCCCAAATTGATGACCATGCTGTACAGGGTCAGTTTCATAAGTAGAACAAATGATCGTGCAGTTGTATGGTTTGTAGGCTCCCGAAGTGATTTTCCTGTCCTTAGCAGTTCTACAAATTCCAACATCAGTTCATTCTTTTAAAGAATGTTCTCTCTGAGCGTTCCCAGCATCAAGGCCAACTTGGAGACATAGTCTGTATCTTTCTAACAGATATGCGTGAATGAGTTTTCTTCCCTCACAGAGGGAGGAGCCTCAGGAATTCTGGGTAGGAAACAAACAGAGAGGAGCATCAAATCTGTGTTTTATTTTATTTTATTTTATTTTGAAACAGGTACAGACTTTATTTTGGAGTGCTCCAAAATCACTGCAGATGGTGACTGCAGCTATTAAATTATTTATTTTTAAATTTTTTATTTTTACTTTATTTTACAATACTGTATTGGTTTTGCCATACATTGACATGAATCCACCATTGGTGTACATGTGTTCCCAAACATGAACCCCCCTCCCACCTCCCTCCCCATAACATCTCTCTGGGTCATCCCCGTGCACCAGCCCCAAGCGTGCTGTATCCTGCATCGGACATAGACTGGCGATTCAATTCTTACATGATAGTATACCTGTTACAATGCCATTCTACCAAATCATCCCACCCTCTCCCTCTCCCTCTGAGTCCAAAAGTCCGTTATACCCATCTGTGTCTTTTTTGCTGTCTTGCATACAGGGTTGTCATTGCCATCTTTCTAAATTCCATATATATGTGTTAGTATACTGTATTGGTGTTTTTCTTTCTGGCTTACTACACTCTGTATAATCAGCTCCAGTTTCATCCATCTCATCAGAACTGATTCAAATGAATTCTTTTTAACGGCTGAGTAATACTCCATTGTGTATATGTACCACAGATTTCTGGAAATAAAAGCAAAAATAAACAAATGGGATCTAATTAAAATTAAAAGCTTCTGCACAACAAAGGAAAATATAAGCAAGGTGAAAAGACAGCCTTCTGAATGGGAGAAAATAATAGCAAATGAAGCAACTGACAAACAACTAATCTCAAAAATATACAAGCAACTTATGCAGCTCAATTCCAGAAAAATAAACGACCCAATCAAAAAATGGGCCAAAGAACTAAATAGACATTTCTCCAAAGAAGACATACGGATGGCTAACAAACACATGAAAAGATGCTCAACATCACTCATTATTAGAGAAATGCAAATCAAAACCACAATGAGGTACCACTTCACACTAGTCAGAATGGCTGCGATCCAAAAATCTGCAAGCAATAAATGCTGGAGACGGTGTGGAGAAAAGGGAACCCTCCTACACTGTTGGTGGGAATGCAAACTAGTACAGCCACTATGGAGAACAGTGTGGAGATTCCTTAAAAAATTGCAAATAGAACTACCTTATGACCCAGCAATCCCACTGCTGGGCATACACACCAAGGAAAGCAGAATTGAAAGAGACACATGTACCCCAATGTTCATCGCAGCACTGTTTATAATAGCCAGGACATGGAAACAACCTAGATGTCCATCAGCAGATGAATGGATAAGAAAGCTGTGTTCTAAAAATATGAATTTTTCTGGAAATTTGCTTTCTTCTCTAATTTACCTTAATTTGCTGTGTGGGAGGCAGATTAAACTTTGGATTTAACTTTGAACTCTGCCACTTTGAAGCTGCGGGGCAGTCCATCAGTTAACTTCTTTTTCTCTCCTGTGTGAGAGACAAATGTGAATGACAGTGCTTACCCTAGGTCCTCAACGTGTTCATGAGATGATCACGTAGGATAAAATAAATGATTATATTGGAGCACTGTAAGCTATTCTATGTGGGATTCCCAGGTGGCACAGTGGTAAAGAATCCATCTGCCAATGCAGGAGATGTGGGTTCAATGCCTGGGCTGGGAAGATCTCCTGGAGAAGGAATGGCAACCCACTCCAGTATTCTTGCCTGGGAAATCCCATGGAGCCAGTCAGGCTACAGTCCATGGGGTCACAAAGAGTCAGACATGACTGAGTGATTGAGCATGCATGCACACAAAGTATTAGATAAACTGTAGTTATAGAACCGTTATAAATGTGAAAAGTGATTTAAAAAATGTAAGTTTTGTGGGCACTAATCTAAGATTTTCTGGAACTCTCTTGCTTTTTCGATGATCCAGCAGATGTTGGCAATTTGATCTCTGGTTCCTCTGCCTTTTCTAAAACCAGCTTGAACAGCTGGAAGTTCACATTTCATGTAACTGGGCATGGAACAACAGACTGGTTCCAAATAGGAAAAGGAGTACATCAAAGCTGTATATTGTCACCCTGCTTATTTAACTTATATGCAGAGTACATCATGAGAAATGCTGGGCTGGAAGAAGCACAAGCTGGAATCAAGATTGCCAGGAGAAATATTAATAACCTCAGATATGCAGATGACACCACCCTTATGGTGTTGAGGAACCAGATGGTGAAGAGGAACTAAAAAGCCTCTTGATGAAAGTGAAAGTGAAGAGTGAAAAAGTTGGCTTAAAGCTCAATATTCAGAAAATGAAGATCATGGCATCTGGTCCCATCACTTCATGGGAAATAGAAGGGGAAACAGTGGAAACAGTGTCAGACTTTATTTTTGGGGGCTCCAAAATCACTGCAGATGGTGACTGCAGCCATGAAATAAAAGATGCTTACTCCTTGGAAGAAAAGTTATGACCAACCTAGATAGCATATTCAAAAGCAGAGACATTACTTTGCCAACAAAGGTCTGTCTAGTCAAGGCTATGGTTTTTCCAGTGGTCATGTTTGGGTGTGAGAGTTGGACTGTGAAGAAAGCTGAGTGCTGAAGAATTAATGCTTTTGAACTGCAGTGTTGGAGAAGACTCTTGAGAGTCCCTTGGACTGCAAGGAGATCCAACCAGTCCATTCTGAAGGAGATCAGCCCTGGGTGTTCTTTGGAGGGAATGATGCTGAAGCTGAAACTCAAGTACTTTGGCCACTGAAGAGTTGACTCATTGGAAAAGACTCTGATGCTGGAAGGGATTCGGGGCAGGAGGAGAAGGGGACAATGGAGGATGAGATGGCTGGATGGCATCACTGACTCGATGGATGTGAGTCTGAGTGAACTCTGGGAGTTGGTGATGGACAGGGAGGCCTGGTGTGCTGCAGTTCATGGGGTTGCAGAGTTGGACACGACTGAGAGACTGATCTGAAATCTAAGATAGGGGGATTGGGAACTCATGTATACCTGTGGCAGATTCATGTCAATGTATGGCAAAACCAATACAGTATTGTAAAGTAAAATAAAGTAAAAATAAAAATTAAAAAAAATACCATCAAGAATATTAAGTGTGGCCTGTGTGCATTCTAAGCCATCAGTGGTGTCTGACTTTTGCGACCCTATGGACAGTAGCCCGCCAGCCTCCTCTCTCCATGGGATTCTCCAGGCAAGAATACTGGAGTGGTTTGCCATGCTCTTTTCCAGGGAATCTTCCTGACCCAGGGACCGAACTTGCATCTCTTATGCCTCCTGCATTGGCAGGTGGGTTCTTTACCACTAGAGTCACCTGGGAGGCCACATTAAGTGTGCAGAGTGATACAATTATTTCTATTGATTTCCCACAACTATATACATTCTATCAAGTTTATGTAGACTATAAAAATTGTGATCTTGTGGTCACTTTTCCATTGTTTTTTCTCTTTCCACCAAAACCTAGAATCCTCATTTTTAGTGCTTTAATTTTGCATCTGTCAATTTAACAGTGAGCTTTCAAGTATTTCCTAGCCCCTTGGGATAACTAAAGCTCATAAAATCTGGTCTCTGATTATAAAGTGTCACCAACACCTCAACCATTTTGGTAATGGAGGTAGAAATCCTCCACTGCACCCATCCACTTTTGCTTCTCTGAGAGAGATTACATGTAAGCACCAAGATGACAGTTCACTTCATAATGTTATTAGTCTCTCAATTAGGCTAATTCATCGTTCTCCTTTAGTCTTCACATTTTCCACATATGCTGAGCTGACATTTATTTGGTCTTGGGCTGTTGCAGGATTACTCTCCCGTTTTAATTAAAATAAAGTTTAGGAGGAAATAGAATGGCAGCACTGCTTTCCTTAGTAATAATAAAGTACTGTCTGTGGCATATAAAGAAATCACCCCTGAAGCCCTGTCAGTTTGGCATGCCTTTACTCATTTCTGTATAGATGAAGTAACAACACTACAAACATTTTGGAAAGTAGAGGATATTTTGCCATAATTTTGCCCTCCTTAATACTGTAACTTACATTGTCATATTTGTATATGTCTTTTCAATGTTTACCTGAATTTATAAAAATAGTTTAAAAATAATTGTGAATGATCCTAGTATATATTCAATTTTTTTTTTCATTTTCGCGTAGAATGTTTAATTGGGAAAATACTTCTTTTATTTTTTTTTTTTTACTTTACTATCCTGTATTGGTTTTGCCATACATCGACATGAATGCACCATAGGTGTTGTTGCTGTTGCTTTGCATGATATGCATTTTATGTTGTTGAGTATATTTTTATTTTTATTGCTTTTTAAAAAATGACCACTTAGTTTAAAATGACCAACTAGTAGATAGACTAGTTTTTGATGTGTTTTTCTCTATTATTAAAAAAAAACACTGCTTTGGAACTTCCTTGCGGATACAGTGGTTAAGACTATGTGCTTCCAATATGGGCTTCCCTGGTAGCTCAGCTGGTAAAGAATCCACCTGCAATGCAGGAGACCCTGACAGGGGGCTTAGTGCAAAACTAAGATCCCTCATGCTTTGTGGTGCAGCCAAAAACAAAACAAAAAACAAAATAAAAGAAAATTCCACAAAAAACTGCTTTGAAGAGTGGGTACTTTTGATCATTTTCCCAGCTCAGCCAGAATGATTTGGATTCAGATCATTGAGATAGGTAATTTCAAGATGGCTGACTCAATGAGGGTTACAACTTTGAAATAGAATGAAATTTATCTTCATCTCAGGAGCTTAATTACATGACACTGACAACAATAATGTCTCTTCTAATTAATTTATCAGCATTAGATTTTTTAAAAATAAAAATTATTAATCATATTGAGAACCAGAGACTTAAGGAAATCAATTTTTGAGTTTCATGTAGAGACTTGGCATTTGCATTAAACAAACCCCTTGTCTAGATACATCCTTTCCTCTCTTTTCTACACCTCACTTACTTAGGAAGGGCCATGTTTTGACCTTCAACATCGTCATTCACCCCTCCTACAAATTACCTATATTTACAGTTTTCCTGCAACTGCCATGTCTTAAGTTGCTAACATAACCAGACTAGGAGGAAGAGCTGTAATCTGTAAGTAAATTATAGAAGTTCAGCTCTGTAGTAGTTTTATTTCCATGCATCTTCAAAGAGACATAATGTCAAGATCATTGAAATATAAATGTTATTAAAATTCCCAGAAGCCTGTGTGATGACATTCAGACTTTGGGTCCTTAATGTGCATGAATAACATGGTTTTTTGTTACATTTCAGATAGCTCATTTATCTGACTCAGGGCTTCTCAAGCAACCAAGAGACAAATAATTTTAATATGTAACAATTTTAAAACAGAATAAAGTCAGTTTTTCACTTTCCATTTGGATTTTTCCCATGGTTGGTATGCTGAAGTGGGGTTCTCTACAGTGTGGTACAGATTCCATTTTTTAAAAAAATTTATATATATATATATATATATATTGCTGTGCTGAATCTTCGTTGCTGTGTAGGCTTTTTCTCTAGTTACAGTGAGTTGGTGCCTCACTCTAGTTGTGATGCTCAGGCTTCTCATTGCGGTGGTTTCTCTTGTTGAGGGGCACAGGCTGTAGAGTGCACAAGCTTCAGTGGTTGTGGCACAGGGGCTCAATAGTTCTGGCTCCCGGGCTCTAGAGCACAGGCTCAGTAGTTGTGGTACGTGGGCTTAGTTGCTCTGTGACATGTGGGATCTTCCTTAATCAGGGATTAAACCTGTTTCCCCTGCATTGGCAGGCAGATTCTTTGCCACTGACTCACCAGGGAAGCCCCAGATTCCAGTTGTTGATGTCAGGAAGCATAGTATGTCTATGGCCTGTATAGGTAGTTGAGAGGTGGAGAGATGGGGGTTCAAGGTGTTTTGAATTGCCCAACACTGATAAGGCTAGTGTTACTAGAAGGTGGAGAAAGTAGTGACCTGTATGAGAACATAGCTGACAGGACATTGAATGACTGAATTGGAAATCCTGGGCTATTGATGTAGGAAAATGTATATAGTCCATGTGTCTGTCCAGTGAGGAAATAATTCAGGATACCTAGAAGAGAGAGACAGATGGGCACATACACAGGGAGAGAGATTGAGAGAGAGATTTTGGTCAGTGCTATCTGACCAACAGAGTGGGGAGAAAAAAAGGCCAGCCCTGGGTAAGTGGTGGCAGGCATTTTATTAGTTATGTTTGTGTCAATAAACCTTCAGAGGAGTCAAAGTGGACTTTGAGCAATTAAAAAAGAAAATAATAGGATTAAATGACCTTGTAAAATGCAATGTTAAAGCTTCACAGAACAGCATAAGTCAAAAATTTGTGAAAAAAACAAAAAAGATCACCAGAATTTAGACAAAGCAAGGAGAAGACAGATCCAGAATGTGTGAGCAAACAATACAATAAAGTAAGCTTCTGAACATATAAAGATTTTTACCATCTCCCAATGGGGAAAAGTTAAGTATATAACATATGTCTTGTGTGTGTCCTTTTCTGGTAGGTTACATACAACATAAGATTGGTGGGTAATATCATTCTTGTGTATAACTCTATATACCAAAGATCTAACAGAATGTAGGACATACTGGAAGGGCTAAAAATGTTCTTTGAAATCGTAAATAAATCAGGAACTTAAGGGAAGGCTAGAAGTTTTCCAGGCAGGACAAAGGGACAAAAGTTACTTGAGAAATACCAACATGAGCAAGGTAAAGAGGCATAAGGTATCCTGGATTGTTACATGGACTGCAGGGAGGTGGATGTTCTTGGAGGAAAAAAGTGTGTGACATGAAACGGGTCCTAGAGAATCTGGGGGAACATGGAAGGAAATAAGCCAGCTGATAAAAAATCCTGAAACCAGGATTTAGGAGCTTCATTTTTTTCTTGTGTCTTAGAGGGAAGGTAACATAATAAACTTATGTTTTGGAAAGATTACCATGGTAATCTTGGCATGGAGGATGTATAGGAGACACCTGTTACCTCTGTCATAATTTTCCTGAAGAGCAGCTATGATTATTAAACTGGACCATTATGTAGTAAAAAGAATTCTGAAAGACAACCTCTTCCTTCTTTGCCCATGCTGCCTTCATCATTTGTCCATTCACAGTAGCAGGAGTTAGATGGGAGGCTCCTTTGAGCAGAGTGGAAATGAGAAAATCTATCTTTCCAGCCCAGATCATTATGCTGAGCTCTGGATCCTTTCATCCAACCGCTTACTGTATATCTTCACTAGGTTGTTTAACAGGCATCTCAAATATAAGATGTTCAGAGTTGAATTCAGCACTATCCTTTCCCTAACTGGCTCTTCTTTTAGATTCATTATGTTAGTAAATGCCACCATACCATCAAGTTGCCTGGTACCCAAATCTGGGCATCTTGTTGAATCCTTCCTAGTACCTCCTCCACTTACACCAGGACTAATAAATCCTCAATATTCTTAAATACATGTGAATGTACATCTTTTTTCACTGTACCCCTTTGGACAGCTTAATTATTTACTTTAATATTAGTGATTATTTAATATTTGTCTTCATGTGTATTTCTTAGGCTCCATGAAGAAAGTAACCATGTCTGTTTTGTCAGCTGTAGTATTGTTAGCATCTAATGTTAAGACTGGAATACAGAAAATTTTTTGGAAATACTTATCAACTAATGATTGACCTATCTTTCTATAGGTTCCCTTATATTTATCACATCTAATTATCCAGGGAATAAAACAGCTATGAAGCTCCAAAGCTATCCTGGATCTTACAGACACCCAGTGGGAGTGATAGCAGCCTTGGGATGCCTTCCGATCTCTAGGTTCCTGAACAGTCCCTTTCAGGATGGGATGTTCCTGTACAGCGGAGTCCCTAAGTAGGAGCTACGTAGGAGCATCACGCATGCTTAGTATCAATTTGACTGCTTGCAGCCAGACAATACTCTATTTGGTTTGTTTTTTTGTCCACTTAAAGTTATAATTTTCTCTTCTTCCCATTTTTTTCTTTCCTCTTTTACTTTTCTTGATCCATGGATTTAAAGCTCCACTAGCATTCAGTTCATTGGAGAAGGAAATGGCAACCCACTCCAGTGTTCTTGCCTGGAGAATCCCAGGGACGGGGGAGCCTGGTGGGCTGCTGTCTGTGGGGTCCCACAGAGTCAGAGTCGGACACGACTGAAGTGACTTAGCAGTAGGAGCAGCAGCAGTGTTCAGTTCAGTTCAGTCACTCAGTCGTGTCTGACTCTTTGCGACCCCATGAATCACAGCACGCTAGGCCTCCCTGTCCATCACCAACTCCTGGAGTCCACCCAAACCCATGTCCATCGAGCCAGTGATGCCATCCAACCATCTCATTCTCTACCATCCCCTTCTCCTCCTACCTTCAATCTTTCCCAGCATCAGGGTCTTTTCAAATGAGTCAGCTCTTCCCATCAGGTGGCCAAAGTATTGGAGTTTTAGCTTCAATATCAGTCCTTCCAATGAACACCCAGGACTGATCTCCTTTAGGATGGACTGGTTGCATCTCCTTGTGGTCCAAGGGACTCTCAAGAGTCTTCTCCAACAACACAGTTCAAAAGCATAAATTCTCCAGCACTCAGCTTTGTTTATAGTCCAACTCTTACATCATACATAAACACTGGAAAAACCATAGTCTTGACTAGACGGACCTTTGGATGAAAGGAAATGACTCTGCTCCATTCCTTCCCCACGCTGCCATAGTCAAAACAAAACAGGAAAGCTCTTCTGTGAACTAAATTTTAGTATTTTCAATGAAATACCACTGAGGTTTATAGTTAAAAAGTTATCCAAAACAACCATATGGACCTTGTCTATTCTTAGACCCTATCAGGGCTTCTATTTTTTTCCCCCATCCACCACTTGTCTTCTTTTTTTTTTCCTTCTCTCCTCATCCAACTTAATTTCCATTGTACACCATTTTCATAGCTCTGTTCCATAGTGGAACTCTCATGTCCCCATTTTTTGTTGCTCCTATCTGGGAAAAAAAAAAAATCTCTGGATTAATTTAGTTCTTGTACTTGTTCCTCTATAAATTAATTCTACTTTTTCTTGGAAAAATCTTCCACACTGCTTGGCTCTTCCACTCCATTTCTCAGTTCAGTTCAGTTCATTCGCTCAGTCATGTCCGACTCTTTGCGACCCCATGGGCTGCAAAATCATCTTAATTCCTCACTCTCCATAAAAACCATTCAAGTAGTTTGCTACTCTCCACAAAATTTAGCCCATCATGTTGTCCCTCTCACCCTATTCCTAACCCATACTTTGCCTTCTACTCTAGAGAAAAAATGTTACAAGATTGGAACTGTATCTTTCTACTGCAAAATATATTCACTGGCTCTCTCCTGGATTCATGAAAAAGATGTTCCCATTGTTTAAGGTTAATCCTCCACTTGTTCTTAGGATCTCATACTTTCAGGATCTTTATGCTCTCTTGTATTTATCCTTTTCTTGCATATTTTTTTCCTGTCAGTTGAAGACATTCCGTTGACTTTTAAATTAATTCGTGTCCATTTTATGTAATAAGCAAAGCACCTTACTTGACTACTGTTACCTCTGGCTCACTCTCCAAGTCAGAGTTGTGGCTAGCCTCGTTCTCCAGTTTTTTACCACCAGCTCATTCCTAGTCCACTTCAATCTGGTTTTCAGTGTTATTAGTAAACTAACATTTTTGTCCATAAGGGCAATACTACCAATCTGGACATTTGTTAGTTGTCACCTGAGCTTATGCCTCAGTTTTGCACTTGGCAAAATTGACCATTTGCTCCCTGTTTAAATATCCATGCTTTAGTTTTCAGGTTTTCAGGGTGACACCTCCTGTTTGTTTTCCCCCTGTATCTCTGCTTCCTCTCTGTCTCGCTTCGTAGCTCATCTTAACTGGCCAGTAAATGTTGAGGTTTTTCAAGGTTCAGTCTTAGCCCTTTTTTCATCCCATATGCTTACTATATAATGGTTCTCAGCATTGAATAATTGTTAGAATAACTTTTTACAGTTTTATTGAGAAATAATTGACACAACACTGTATTAGTTTAAGATGCCCAGTGTGATTATTTGATATATGTATGCATTATGAAATGATTACCAAAATAAGTTTATATAATATCTGTTACCTCAAGTAGTTAGAAAATAGTTTTTAATATAAAAACAGTATAGTTTTAGTCATCATATCAGTTGTGTCCGACTCTGTGACCCCGTGGACTGTAGCCCACCAGGCTCCTCCATCCATGGGATTCTCCAGGCAAGAATACTGGAGTGGGTTGCCATTTCCTTCTCCAGGGGATCTTCCCAACCCAGGGATCAAACCCGGGTCTCTCGCATTGCAGGCAGCAGGCAGACACTTTAACCTCTGAACTACCAGGGAAGCCCCCATATTGTATGTTACATCACCAGAACTAACTTACTGTAAAACTGAAAGTTTGTATCTTTCGACCACCTTTACTCAATACCCCCGCCCCTACCTGCCACCTCTGACAACCACAAAGAACCACTGTTTCTATTAATTTGATTTCTCTAGATTCCACATATAAGTGAGAAATAATGTATTTGTCTGACTTACTTTGGCACAACTGGCAGGATTTTTCTTTAAGGCTGAACTGTGCATATGTACCTGTGTGTGTATGTGTGCAACCACATTTTCTTTATCCATTCATTTGTCAATGAACACATCTGTCTTGGGTATTATAAACAATACTGGAGTGAACATGGGGTGAAGATAAACATCTGAGATAGTGGTTTTGTTTCCTTTGTATATATACCCTGAAGTAGAATTTCTAGATCATATGGTACTTCTATTTTTAATTTTCTGAGAAACTTGTGTGCTGTTTTCCATACTACCTGTACCAGTTTGCATTCCCACCAACAGTGCACGAGGGCATGCTTTTCTTCTACAGCCTTGTACTCATTTATCAACTCTTGTCTTTTAGACGATAGCCATTATAACAGTTGTGAGGTGATATCTCATTGTGGATTTGCTTTGCCTTTGCCTAATGATTAGTGATGTTGAGCGCCATTTTGTGTACATTGGCATGTACATTTCATGTACACCATTTGAATATTTTCTTTGGAAAATTTTCTATTTCTAGTCAGGCCCTTTGCTCATTTTTAATTTGGATTGTTTTGTTAATTTTGATTATTTGTTGCTATTAAGTCGTATGAGTGCCTTTCTATAATTTCTATAATAGTAACCCTAATTTGATGTGTGGTTTGCAAGTATTTTCTTCCATATATTGTCTTTTCATTTTGTTGATTTTTTCTTTTTCTGTGCAGAGACCTTTTAATTTGATGCAGTCCCACTTGTTTTTTTTTTTAAAATTTAAATTTATTTATTTTAATTGGAGGCTAATTACTTTACAATATTGTATTGGTTCTGCCACACATCAACATGAATCTGCCACGGGCGTACATGTGTTCTCTATCCTGAATCCCCCTCCCACCTCCCTCTCTGTACCATCCCTCTGGGTCATCCCAGTGCACCAGCCCCAGGGATCCTGTATCGAACATGGACTGGAGATTCGTTTCTTATATGATATTATACATGTTTCCATGCCATTCCCCCAAATCATCCCACCCTCTCTCTCTCCCACAGAGTCCAAAAGACTGTTCTATACATCTTTGTCTCTTTTGCTGTCTCGCATACAGGGTTATCGTTACCATCTTTCTAAATTCCATATATATGCATGAGTATACTGTATTGGTGTTTTTCTTTCTGGCTTATTTCACTCTGTATAATAGGCTGCTGTTTGATCTACCTTATTAGAACTGATTCAAATGCATTCTATTTAATAGCTGAGTTATATTCCATTGTGTATATGTACCACAGCTTTCTCATCCATTCGTCTACTGATGGACATCTAGGTTGCCTCCATGTCCTGGCTATTGTAAACAGTGCTGCAATGAACATTGGGGTACACATGTCTCTTTCAATTCTGGTTTCCTCGGTGTGTATGCCCAGCAGTGGGATTGCTGGGTCATAAGGCAGTTCTATTTCCAGTTTTTTAAGGTCTCTCCATATTGTTCTCCATAGTGGCTGCACTAGTTTGCATTCTGACCAACAGTGTAAGAGGGGTCCCTTTTCTCCACACCTTCTCCAGCATTGTTTGTTTTTTGTTTGTACTTTAGGTATCATATCCAAAAAATCATTGCCAATACCCATGCCAAGAAGTTTTCCCCTGTGTTTTCTTTTAGGAGTTACATAGTTTCAGGTCTTAAATTTAAGTCTTTAACCCATTTCTAGTTAATTTTTGTGAGTTGTATAAGTGAAGGGTCTAGTTTCATCCTTTCGCTTGTGAATATCCAATCTTCCCAGTACTATTTATTGAAGAGAATGTCTTTGCTCTGTGGAGTATTTTTGTCTCCCTTCTCAAATATTGTTTGACTGTATATGAATGCATTTGTTTCTGTGCTATTGATTCTACTCAATTGGTCTGTGTCTATTTTTATGCCAATACCATATTGATTACTAAAGCTTTATAATCTAGTTTTAAATCAGAAAGTGTGATGCCTCCAGCTTTGTTCTTTCTTAGGATTGCTTTGGCTCTTTGGAGTTTTTTTGGGTTCCATACAAATTTTAGCATTATTTTTCCTATTTCTGTAAAAATGCCGTTGGACCTCTTGATAAGGGATTGCATTAAATCTATAGATGGCTTTGAGTAGTATGAGCTTTTTAACAATATTAATTTGAATCCATGAACATGGGATATCTTTCCATTTATTACTTTTCTTCAGTTCCTTTCATCAATATTTTACAGTTTTCAGTGTATAGATATTTCACCTCTTTGGTTAAGTATATTCCTGAGTTTTTTAATGTTTCTGAGGCTGTGGTAAATGGGATTCTTTTCTTTATTTCTGTTTCAGTTAATTCATACTTAATGTACAGAAATTATATTGCTTTTTGCATGTTGATTTTGCATCCCGCAATTTTACTGTTTGTTGATTAGATCTAATAGTTTTTGAGTGGGGTCTTTGGGATTTTCTATATATAAAATCATGTTGTCTGGAGACAAACAATTTTACATCTTCCTTTCCAATTCTGATGTCTTTTTTTTTTTTTCTTGACTGATTGCTCTGGGTAGAGGTTTTCGACTACAATGTTATAGTAGTGGTGAGTGTGGGCACCCTTTCTTCTTCCTGAACTTACAGGAAATGCTTTCAATCTTTCACCATGTGAATATGATATTAACTGTGGGCTTATTATATATGGTCTTTATCATGTTAAGGTACATTCCTTATGTGCTTAAATTGTTGACAGTTTTTATCATGAATCTGTTCAGTCTTGTCAAATGCTTTTTCTGTATCTATTGAGACGATTTTGTGATTTTAATCTTTCATTCTATTAAAGATACATCACACTGACTTATGTATGCTGAACCATCCTGTTTATTTATCCATGGATAAATCCCACTTGAAAACAGCATATGATCTTTTTGATGTGCTGCTTAGTTTCATTTTCTAGTATTTGCTTGATAACTTTTGCCTCTAATATTCATCAGGGATATTGACCTGTAATTTTTTCTTGTGGTGTTAGCTGACTTTGTTATCAGGGAAATGTAGGCCTTGTAAAATGAGACTGTGATTGTTCCCTCTTCTTTGGTGTTTTGAAATAGTTTGCTAAAGACTGGTATTAATACTTTACATGTTTGGTCAAATTTACCAGAAAAGAATTCTTGCCTTGGGCTTTTCTTTCTTGGGAGCTTCTTGGTTACTGATTCAGTCTCCTGAATAATTACTGGTGTGTTGAGACGTTCTAATTCTTCATGATCCAGTCTTGATTGATTGTATGTTACTAGGAATTTATACATTTCTTTCAGATTCAGTTTGTTGACATGTGCAGTTGATCCTTGAACAAAATGCAAGTTAGGGGCATTGGACCCCCCTCACACAGTACAAAAAAATCTACAAATAAATTTTGACTCCCCTCAACCTGAACTATTAATAGCTTACTTTTGATTGAAAGCCTCACTGATAGCATACACAGTTCATTGACATGTATTTTGTATGTTACATGTACTGTATACTGTATTCTTACAATAAAGTAAGATAGAGAAAAGAAAATGTTATTAAGAAAGTCGAGAAAATACATGTGTAGTACTGTATTGTATTTATTGATATTGTAAGCTTATGTTGAAGGTTTACAAGATGAACAATCTGTCTGTCAATAACTACATCAATATTTTCTTGTATATAATATCTGCAGTGTTTTGACTATTACTAACACTAGACATCAGAATGGAAAGGTAATGTGAAAAAGAAATTTATGCTGATTTACACGTCTAATGATACATGCAGTGATAACATAGAAGCAGCAATATGATTTCTTATGTAAGTAATACTATTGCTTCATGGTAACCTAGCCCATTTACTAGTGAATGAATCATTATAAAATTTTTATGATATACAGTGCTATAACTATATTCATAGTACAGTATTGGAAACATTGTTACATTAAAAAAAACAAACCCCTGTGATGATACGCTGATACACGTTTTCTCCAATTATGAGAAAGACACATTCTGTATGGTAAAGTAATGCTTTGAAAGCAAAGTTATAAAACAGTAAGAAAACTAACCCATTATTTGTTTTATATTAAGTTACTCATTACTCATCTTATTCCTATGTAAGGATAGATTAGTGTCTACATACATTTTATGCATTCATGACATACCTAACTTTTCTTAATTTTTTTTTGTATTTCTAGGCTGTGTGGTTCATATATGAGGTTTTGTAAGGTGTCACAAGTCTCCAAAAATTTTTCCAATATATTTATTGAAAATACATGTATAAATGGACCTGTGTAGTTCAAAGCTGTGTTGAGTTAGCTGTAGTTGTTCACAAGTCTCTTATAATCCTTTGTATTTTTTTCATATCAGTTGTAATGTCTCTTCTTTCATGTATAATTTTATTGATTTTGGTCCTTTTCTCCCCCTGAATTGTCCAGTTAGAGGTTGGCCAATTTTGTTTATCTTTTCAAAGAGCCCACCTCTCATTTGTTTGTTTGTTTTTTTTTTAGTCTTTTCTATTGTTTTCCTGTGATCATATAGATAACATAGTTTATTTCTACTCTAGTGTTTATTCACTTAGAGGTATTTAAATATAGTAGTCCCATCATGACCAATTAAATCAGAATTGCTGAGCCTGGGCATGAGATTTAAAAAAACACAAACCGAAAAAACTCAGATCATTCTAATGTTCAGCCAGGGTTAAGCACTGATCTAGGTGATCTCACTCCATTCTTGGCTTTTTTTTTCACTATCTGTAGTAGGATGACATGAAAATATTTCTCTAGCCCAGACCACTCTTTAGTGCTTCCCCTTAATGTGTTCAACCGCCTACTCAATTTCCCTCCTAGAATGTCTCAAAGCAACCTCAAACTCACATATCTGATTTTCTTCCGTGTCTTCTGTTGGAGAAGGCAATGTTAACCCACTCCAGTATTCTTTCCCTGGAGAATCCCAGGGACAGGGGAGCCCGGTGGGATACCGTCTGTGGGGTCCCACAGAGTCGGACACGACCAAAGCCACTTAGCAGCAGCAGTAGCAGCAGCAGTAGCAGTAGCAGCAGAATTAATAGACTCATCACACATCCCATAGACAGGTCAAAAACACAGGAATCATTCTTAGTATCTGTGTCTCCTTTTATTTCTATATCTATTCTACCATTAAGTCCTGCCAGTTTCATCTCTTAAATCCATTGTATCTTCCTATCTTCATAACCCGTCTCCTAGTGTACAACAACATCTGGTATCAAGCAGATTAGAGCAATAGCTCCTACTTTCTTTCTGGTCACATCCTTCTAATTCTTTGTACTATAGCAAATAAGTAACTGTTTTAAAATGGACATATAATTCTTCCCCTCACCTCAACAGATTAAAGCCTTTTCATAAAAGTACATTACTATTAACATCAAACAGAATCACCACAACCTGGTCACATCAGTTTAGGTTTCTTTAGTTGCAAGCAACAGAGCTTGACTTGGGTTCACTTAAACAAGTGGAAATTTATGAAATGAATATTTAATGCCCTCAGGATTGACGGAAAGATGAAATAACTTGAAATCAGAAAGGAAGGAAAGCTACTCTGCATGTGTTTGGGACATAGAGGGGGTGAAAGGATAGGAAATTGAAACAGCAGACATTTTTTCATATTAGGACTAGCCTGCTCTGGATATAGCTTCTTAATTAGTTCAGTGATGAATGTATTATACAATCTAGGACACTTTTGAAAATGAAATGGAATGCTAATTATAATTATGCCAGGAAAATGGACATATCCAGGATTGTCTCAGGTAAATTGGAATCTCTAGTCAACCTAACAAATGATTGCAGACCTGGGTGACATCTTGACCTCAACCTCATGAGAGACTCTGAGTCAAAAACATCTAGCTAAGCCAGTTTTGAATTTCTTACCCAAAGAGACTGTGAGATAATAAATGTTTACTTTTAAGTTGGTAGGTTTTAAAGTAACTTGTTGCTGCTGCTGCTGCTAAGTTGCTTCAGTCGTGTCCGACTCTGTGCGACCCCATAGATGGCAGCCCACCAGGCTCCCCCATCCCTGGGATTCTCCAGGCAAGAACACTGGAGTGGGTTGCCATTGCCTTCTCCAAGTAACTTGTTATACAGCAATAAATACTCAATAAAAGATTTTACATATGTGACAGATAAAAAATATCCGTACTAGGGTGCTGCTTCCCCAAGGACATTATTTGTGTTCCTTTTACTATTTTGTATCCAGTTTTGGGAATAAATAGGTGAATAAATGAATCACTGATTTGAGTGTATCTTGAGCACCACTATCCTGGAATTACTGGTTCTCTTAGACTTAATTATACAGAGTCTTTGGGAAAGTCATGAGCCTATGAGTATTTGGAAATAAGTAAAATTGGTAATTGTAAGAAGAAAACCCAAGATTTTTACCTGCTTGACTAGCTAATTAGATCCAGACTTTATTTTAGAGAGGGGTCTTATGTTTTCAATGACTGAATAAATGAATCAATCATACATAAACTTATTTTTAAACCATAAAAGTTTTAGAAAAGCTAACTCTGTCACAAACAGGAGATACACTGTGAATAATGCAATTTGAAATAATATTGGGCATAGGGCCCAGCCTACTGTAACTAGACAGTAACCTACCACTTGCAGAGTTGTTTTCTATAAATGACTTCTACAGCTTTGGCTCCTTGATCTTCATGCAAAATTAACTTTACCATCATCAAAATTTTATGGTCTATAAACTAAGTCACTTCTGCCATGTGTCACCCATATGACACATTGAAGCATGACCAGAGAAGAGAGAATAAGTCATGGCAGAAATGAGAAGATAGTGGTGGATGTAAATGAAAAAACAAATGTGCATAAAGACATAAACAAAGGCATTTGAAAATTGGCATTCTGTTGCAAAGACTTTTTCCTGCCACTGTGGGAAAAATGAGTAGAAGCAAGGAGAAAAGAGACTCTAAGTTTACTTCTTTAAGACAGGTAAGCCAATTAGTGAGTAGAACCACTGTATTGGTTAGATACTGGCTAGATTACTTACCAACAAAGGTCCGTCTAGTCAAGGCTATGGTTTTTCCAGTAGTCATGTGTGGATGTAAGAATTGGACTATAAAGAAACCTGAGTGCCAAAGAATTGATGCTGTTGAACTGTGATTTTGGAGAAGACTCTTGAGAGTCCCTTAGACTGCAAGGAGATCCAACCAGTCCATCCTAAAGGAAATCAGTCCTGAATATTCATTGGAAGGACTGATGCTGAAGCTGAAACTCCAATACTATGGCCACCTGATGGGAAGAACTGACTCATTTGAAAAGACCCTGATGCTGGGAAAGATTGAAGGCGGGAGGAGAAGGGGATGACAAAGGATGAGATGGTTGGATGGCATCACCGACTCAATGGACATGAGTTTGAGTAAACTCCGGAAATTGGTGATGGACAGGGAGGCCTGGCGTGCTGCAGTACATGAGGTTGCAGAGAGTTGGACATGACTGAGAGACTGAACTGAGATTACTTAGGAAACTGTAGCATTACTTTAATTTTATCATAATGAAGGAAAGCTCTCAATTAGAAAAGACCACTGAATTCATTAAGGAGATTTGTCTGGTTTATTTCCATTTGTTGCTCATGCTGAGCAAACCAAATTTCAAAATGCGATGAACCCTTGGATAGCATGTTGTCATTAATGAAGCAGTATTAAAAGGATTGAATTCATATGCCACCATATCTTAGAGATTTGTCATGTGATGCTAACTTTGAATGCCTGTTCCCTAAGGGAAACCTAACTACCTGAGTCATTTTGTACCTTGCAGAAAAATGCAGTGTTCAACCCCTCAAAGGCCTTTTCAAACTAAACTGCTTATGCTATTTGTGTTACATGCGATTTCTCATGAACCAGCATCACTTATGAGCTGATGCTGTACTTAAAAAACAAAAGCAAACTAGTTTGTCTTGCTGTTTCAAAATTGGAAAGGAAAATAGGCATAGTGAACCACAATAAACTTACAATTTCAAAATCTGATAGTTCATTCTCTTCAGCTCTCTTATCATGCTGAGAACTGAAAATTCAAACTACCCTATATTAACTGACAAAACTTACAGGTTGTAAAACAAATTGCCATCTTAAAATCACTGCACTTCTAGAAAAAAAAAACATTTTAAATGTCATATAGTCCACAAATGAAACTATAGCAACATGTAATGTTTGGTATTTTCTTTTGGTTAATAATGTCAATTGTGAGTAATTAATTTTTTCTAGGAAAAATTAAAACAATATTTCTCAATGAAATATTGTCACCTACTTGACTTATTTAATATTCAGTATTGTATTCTTCTGTAAAAATTCCTGATGCTTATAGCCATCCTTCCCATCAATGTCCAACAGTCTACTATAAGTTGTAGAAATGTTGCCAGCATGAATTTTGCTCCCTGGCTTCTTACCTTATTGAACATTGAAAGTAATTACTGCTAGTTTGAGAAATAGAAGCCATGTTTTCCCTACATAACCTTGCATCCCAGAATATTTTATTAGGGGTCTCTAAGACCACATTTTGCCTTACTTACACTCGAACAATTTTTGTACTTTGAATAGCTTAAACTCTGAATATGAATATTGTTTATCTCTGAGGAGAACATCGTGAATGATTTTTTTTTCAATAATTGTATTTACTTATTTTGGCTGTGCTGGATCTATGCTGCATGGGCTTTTTCTCTAGTTGTGGCAAACAGTGGTTACTCTCTAGTTGCAGTGCATGGACTTATTGTGGTGACTTCTTGTGTTGCAGAGCATACTGTCTAAGGCATGTGGGCTTCAGTAGTTGTGGCACATGGGCTCAATAGTTGTGACTCCCCATCTCTAGAGCACAGTTGTTGCGGCACACAGGTTTAGTTGCTGCATAGCATGTGGGATCCTCCGAGATCTGGGATGAAACCCACATCTCCTCATTGGCAGGTGGATTCTTTTACCCCTTGGCCACCAGGGAAGCCTCATTGTAGATAATTTCTAACTAACAGGATGAAGAAAGGAGGAGAGTAGGTAGGTTAAAAGGATGGTTAACTAAAACACCCTTCCACCTTGTCAGAATGTAATCTGAAATATGATTGGAGCACAGGAAAGGAACACTTTTGAGTCAACTTGGAAAGAGCAGGAGGCTCCAGAGAAAGCTTCACAAAATAAGATTGGACAGGAGGACGAGGGAGCAAAGGTGAGGAGACCGTTGAATGAGGTCAGGTCAGATGAATCAGTTGGATGAAAAAATACTTTTGATTTCTAGAGCATTTTGGATTTGGAAATTGTGGACTAGAGATTAGGAGTCTGTGATACTTTTATAGATAAGAAAATGAAAGCCTGGGGCTTTTAAGTATTGGATTGGCCAAAAAGTTCTTTCATTTTTGAGTACAGATATAAAACCTATTTTTCATTGTCAGTAAGAACGTTATTGAACAATTGGAGAAGAGAATGGCAACCCGCTCCAGTATTCTTGCCTAGAGAATCCCATGGACAGAGGACCCTGGTGAGTTACAGTCCATGGGGTCACAGGGAGTCGGACACAACTGAGTGACTGATGCATACTTATTGAACAATGTGCTCACTAACCAAATAAAAACGTTGGCAAATCCAATAATTTACTGGTTAGGAGCTCTCTTAGCTTCTTGGAAAAGGGATACATGATTCAGGTAGTGATTATAGAAGATGAGGAAAAATTAAGAATATTATTGCCAATCAAAAACTACCATACAAATAACCTGACTTAGCCAATTGATTCAGTCTGTTCTGGTAATACTTTTTTTTTTTTTTTTTTTTACTGGAGTAGTATTGAATTGTGATTAAGAGTACAAGACCGGAGAACAGACTTGTGGGCACAGCAGGGAAAGGAGACGGTGGGATGAACTGAGAGCATAACTTTGAAACGTATACCTTCAGTTCAGTTCAGTCGCTCAGTCATGTCCGACTCTGCGACCCCATGAATCGCAGCACGCCAGGCCTCCCTGTCCATCACCAACTCCCAGAGTTCACTCAGACTCACGTCCATTGAGTCCGTGATGCCATCCAGCCATCTCATCCTCAGTCGTCCCCTTCTCCTCCTGCCCCCAATCCCTCCAGCATCAGTCTTTTCCAGTGAGTCAACACTTCGCATGAGGTGGCCAAAGTACTGGAGTTTCAGCTTTAGCATCATTCCTTCCAAAGAACACCCAGGGCTAATCTCCTTCAGAATGGACTGGTTGGATCTCCTTGCAGTCCAAGGGACTCTCAAGAGTCTTCTCCAACACCACAGTTCAAAGGCATCAATTCTTCGGCTCTCAGCCTTCATCACAGTCCAACTCTCACATCCATACATGACTACTGGAAAAACCATAGCCTTGACTGGACGGACCTTAGTCGGCAAAGTAGTGTCTCTGCTTTTGAATATGCTATCTATATTGGTCATAACTTTTCTTCCAAGGAGTAAGCGTCTTTTAATTTCATGGCTGCAGTCACCATCTGCAGTGATTTTGGAGCCCCCCAAAATAAAGTCTGACACTGTTTCCACTGTTCCCCATCTATTTCCCATGAAGTGATGGGACCAGATGCCATGATCTTCATTTTCTGAATGTTGAGCTTTAAGCCAACTTTTTCACTCTCCTCTTTCACTTTCATCAAGAGGCTTTTTAGCTCCTCTTCACTTTCTGCCATAAGGGTGGTGTTATCTGCATATCTGAGGTTATTGATATTTCTCCTGGCAATCTTGATTCCAGCTTGTGCTTCTTCCAGCCCAGTGTTTCTCATGATGTACTCTGCATATAAGTTAAATAAGCAGGGTGACAATATACAGCCTTGACGTACTCCTTTCCCTATTTGGAACCAGTCTGTTGTTCCATGTCCAGTTCTAACTGTTGCTTCCTGACCTGCATACAGATTTCTCAAGAGGCAGGTTAGGTGGTCTGGTATTCCCATCTCTTTCAGAATTTTCCACAGTTTATTGTGATCCACACAGTCAAAGGCTTTGGCATAGTCAATAAAGCAGAAATAGATGTTTTTCTGGAACTCTCTTGCTTTTTCAATGATCCAGCAGATGTTGGCAATTTGATCTCTGGTTCCTTTGCCTTTTCTAAAACCAGCTTGAACATCAGGAAGTTCATGGTTCACGTATTGCTGCAGCCTGGCTTGGAGAATTTTGAGCATTACTTTACTAGCATGTGAGATGAGTGCAATTGTGCGGTAGTTTGAGCATTCTTTGGCATTGCCTTTCTTTGGGATTGGAATGAAAACTGACCTTTTCTAGTCCTGTGGCCACTGCTGAGTTTTCCAAATTTGCTGGCATATTGAGTGCAGCACTTTCACAGCATCATCTTTCAGGATTTGAAATAGCTCTACTGGAATTCCATCACCTCTACTAGCTTTGTTCGTAGTGATGCTTTCTAAGGCCCACTTGACTTCACATTCCAATATGTCTGGTTTTAGATGAGTGATCACACCATTGTGATTATCCAGGTCGTGAAGATCCTTTTTGTACAGTTCTTCTGTGTATTCTTACCATCTCTTCTTAATATCTTCTGCTTCTGTTAGGTCCATACCATTTCTGTCCTTTATTGAGCCCATCTTTGCATGAAATGTTCCCTTGGTATCTCTAATTTTCTTGAAGTGATCTCTAGTCTTTCCCATTCTGTTGTTTCCCTCTATTTCTTTGCATTGTTTGCTGAAGAAGGCTTTCTTATCTCTCCTTTCTATTCTTTGGAACTCTGCATTCAAATGGGTATATCTTTCCTTTTCTCCTTGGCTTTTTGCTTCTCTTCTTTTCACAGCTATTTGTAAGGCCTCCCCAGACAGCCATTTTACTTTTTTGTATTTCTTTTCCATGGGGATGGTCTTGATCCCTGTCTCCTGTACAATGTCACGAACCTCATTCCATAGTTCATCAGGCACTCTATCTGTCAGATCTAGGCCCTTAAATCTATTTCTCACTTCCACTGTATAATCATAAGGGATTTGATTTAGGTCATACCTGAATGGTCTAGCGGTTTTCCCTACTTTCTTCAATTTAAGTCTGAATTTGGTAATAAGGAGTTCATGATCTGAGCCATATACCTTACCACATGTAAAATAGATAGCTAGTGGGAAGTTGCTATGTAACACAGGGAGCTCAACCCAATGCTCTATGACAACCTAGAGGAGTTAGGATGTGGGGGCAGGTTGGTTTGGTGGGAGGGAGGCTCGAGAGGGAGGGGAGGATATATGTATACTTATGGCTGAATCACACTGTTGTATGGCTGAAACCAACACAACATTGTAAAGCAATTATCCTCCATTTTAACAAAAAGTACAGGAGCTGGACTACCTAGAGTTGCCTCCCTATTCTACCACTTACTAACTCTGTAACCTAGAGCAAGTTACTTCATCTTTTAGTTCCTAAGTTTCTTTAAAATGGGGATAACACTGGTTGTTGTAATGGTTAAATGGGTTAATATATTGAAATACTTAAAAGAGTGTCTAGCACATAATTAAGTACTTACTGAAGTTAATGCATATTTATTCATTCATATTATTACCGTTGGAATTCCCGCTCTAATTCTAACTATGAACCAGGAGAAAAATCTATGTTGCTGAATCTCACTTTGCCTACCTTTTGATGCATCTTTTCTTTTTTTAAATATAAATTTATTAATTTTAATTGGAGGTTAATTACTTTACAGTATTGTATTGGTTTTGCCATACATCAACATGAATCTGCCACAGGTATACATGTGTTCCCCATCCTGAACCCCCCTCCCTCCTCCCTCCCTGTACCGTCCCTCTGGGTCGTCCCAGTGCACCAGCCCCAAGCATCCAGTATCATGCGTTGAACCTGGACTGGTGATTCATTTCATATATGATATTATACATGTTTCAATGCCATTCTTGAGGAGACCCTAATATATACATTTTTAACCTAAGGAAAGGCTAAAGAAAGAAGGTAACATTATTCATACTTGAAAAACAGATTTGTGAAAACTATTTTATTTGGGGAGATTCTTTTAAAATATATTTCTTATATCAACTCAAATTATTTTGCTACTTTGAAGAGAATGTTAAATACTAATATGTCTTAAGAGGTGACCGAAGTGTGAGGTCACCTTAAAAAAAAAAGATAAGCTTTAATTGGCAACAGAGGTGAATTGCTGTCTGCTTGTGTTCAGTTGAGGCCATCACAAATGTTCAAAAATGAGAACTTAGAAGCATTGGGCTACAATGGCATTTTTAAAAGAATTTTACTAATATGGCTAATTCAGATCTATGGTTTTATTTCTTCTCTCCCTCCCCTTCAGAATCCTAGAAAGTAAAACCCAGTAAACAAATGTTATTGTCAGTGACCTTGAGAAAGAGGTTAAATGCAAATTGCTCAATTTTTCTCAAGTTCCAAATGGAAGAGAAGGAGGGACGCGAGACAGTTTTTCTTTTCCAGTCTCATTAAGAGTGTCTTCTGGGGGTTGCAAATTAAAATAGCCTTTTGTTCAATTTGTGAAAGATTCTGGTATGGAAATCTAGGGCCATGGTTGACTTTTTAATATTTCTTTGACCCCAAAGGGCTAATATTCTCACAGCATTTTAGTTCAGCCTCAGCTCTCCCTGCCTCTTGTGACAGTATCTCAAGTTTTACAGCTGTGACTACGTTATTAAATGAGAATGCCAAGCAAAGAGAGGCACATGCCAGTCAAAGCAACACTGAACTCAGATGTCAAAGTTATAGCAAGGAAATGAAATAAGGTCTTTGACTGTTTCCCAGTTGTTTTGTCCTTGGGCCTGTGGTGGTTTTCTTACTGTGTTAAATCATATTTAATTATTGAGACATGATATAAATTGAAATATTTTAATAATATGAATAATTGAATGTTAAAAAAATTTTTTCCTCTTAGAATTGTAATTATTTTGTTAAAATACTTATTTGCCTCATCTCAACTTCCAAATGTAGGTATGACAACTTACTGGTGAAAGAACTGTTATTCCCCCATACTCCTCTCTCATTACCCCATAGGTAGCCATTTTAATGGTTTTTTTTTCAATCTGTAGTGCTCTTTGCATATGTCAATTTAATTTATTATAAAGATTATTTAAAAATCTAAATCATTTATTTTTCTCCAGCACCATATATTTAGAAACCTTCATGTTGTCAAAATATTTTTTTTCAAATTCTCACATTCTAGTCCTTATTAAAGTGAAATCTATGTTATCTGTTGAAGATTTCTGAAAAACCTTTCCTGCCTGAAAATATAACTTTCATTGATGCCCAATCATTGACTTTAATTCAAATCATATTTTGAAAGATGAATAAACCAAGTTTCCCTCTGTTTATAGAATATTAATTGACTAAAGTTATATCTAGGACAAACATTTTCCCTTTGCCTTTGAAAGTGAAAGCCACTCAGTTGTGTCCAACTCTTTGTGACCTCATGGACTATAGCCTGTCAGGCTCCTCTGTCCATGGAATTCTCCAGGCCAGAATCATGGAGTGGATAGCCATTCCTTTCTTCAGATCTTCCTGACCCAGGGATCGAATCCAGGTCTCGTGCATTGGAGGTAGATTCTTTACCATCTGAGCTACCAGAGAAGCCCTTGGAGATTGTTATTAAATCTTTTGTTAAGGGTAGAGTTAACTATACTCCTCAGGTCAAGGCACACAGTTGGCCAATTACTGTCCCTCACTTGTTTTTTTTTTTTTTTGGTCTCGTTATTTTCCTTTTTTCTCTCCAGTTTCTACTCCCAAACTTATCCCCTGGGCACATTGGATTGGTAAGGTCTACCCTTTCTTTCTGTGTGCTCTACAAAACTTACATTGTTTTGTGTGTATGAATTTTTAATAAAAATAATAACATGATGCATCTCATTTTCTTTCTTCTTTTTCAGCACCATAATTTTTTATATTCTATTCATGTTGCTATGTGTACATCTACTCTACTGCTTCAAACTGCTGCATAATCCATTGTAAGCATTCATCATGTTTTACTTACTCATTCCCCTGGTATGAAACAAAGATTATCTCTAACTCCTTGCAACCCTGAACAATGTTGTGATAAACATTCTTATACATGTCTTCTTAGAGATGGTAAGAGAATTTCTCTGGGATCTATAGCCATAAGTGAGAATTGTGAATCAAGTTGTATCATTATACTTAATCATTCTCAGCACTGCCAGATTCCTTTCTAGAATAGTCACACTTGTCTATACTCTCTATTACCCTATGTCCATTAATACATGGAACTATCCAGCTGTGGCATATTGTGTTTTCCATAGATTGCAGTAGTATCTCCCATCCCACATTCCTCTCTAGAAACTGGGCACTTAACGTCAAAAAGTCCAGTTCGCCTCCCCTTCAATATAGGGAGGCTTTTGTGAGTGTTCTGGTCAAAGGTAATATTTTAAAAGTAATATTTTTATTAATAATATATTAAAAGTAACTTTTATATCAAAAATGTGAGTTTTGAGATCAGATTATGAAAGATGATTCAGATTCTCTTGGTTGGTAGAAGACATGCCATGGATCCTTGAGCTTACCATGTATATCATCTGACTCCCCTGAGGCCATGCTGTGAGGAATCTCAAACTCACCCAGGTTATAGACCACAAGGGAGAAGGTCATATGAGGAAAGAGTGAGATGTCTCATCTCCTGGTTTCTCTAGTTCCAGACACCTTTTGACCCTAGGCCAGAACCTCTTAGCCAAATTGGTTCCTGAATTGGTACCACAAAGACTGTGAAAAATAATAAAATGGTTGTCATTGTTTGGAGCAACTAATTTTTGTGGTGAGTGAGTGAGTGAGTGAAGTCATTCAGTCATGTCCGACTCTTTGCGACCCTGTGAACTGTAGCCCACCAGGCTCCTCCGTCCTTGGGATTCTCCAGGCAAGAATACTGGAGTGGGTTGCCATTTCCTTCTCCAGGGGAATTTTTGTGGTAAATTGTTATATAGCAGTAGTAACAGGAATGACAGTTTTCTAATTTTTGCTAATCTGATATAAATGTAAAGTGTTTAATTTCTGTATTTACTAGGGAGCTTGAGCATCTCATGCTTCACTTAATCGTTTTCTTGAATTAATTGCCTGCTCAATTTATTTGCCCATTTTCTTTTGGGTACTTGTTTAGAAGGTGTTCCTTTCATGTTCTAGCTGTTAGTCCTGTTAATTTTAGACATTTTATTTTCTGCTCTTCTGTCATCTGTCTGCTAACTCTGTCATTGAACAAAATCCTTCTGTTGTTGTACAAGTATAGTTCTGTACAATATTAGGAATTCCATCAGTTTGGAATGATAGCTTTGCTGGGTAGAATATTCTAGGTTGCAGATTTTTCCCTTTAAGTACGTTAAATATATCATGCCACTCCCTTCTGGCCTGCAATGTTTCTGCAAAAAAAAAAAAAATCAACTGATAGTCTTAGGGGCTTCCTTTGTATGTGACTGGTTTTTTCTTGCCTTAAAAAATCTGTACCTTTGCCACTTTAATTATGATATGTCTTGGTGTGGGTCTCTGGATTCATCTTGTTTGGAACTCTCTCTGTTTCTTGTACTTGGATATCTCTTTTCTTCTTCATGTTTAGGAAATTTTCAGCCATAATTTCATCAAATATGTTTTCAACACTTTTCCTTGTTGGACTGCTACAATGCAAATGTTGCTATGCTTGATGATGTAACAGAGCCCCCTTAAACTCTTCTCAGTTTTAAAAATTTGTTTCTGATTATGTGATTGCATCTTGAGAGTCCCTTGGACAGCAAGGAGATCAAGCTGGTCAATCCTAAAGGAAATCAACCCTGAATATTCATTGGAAGGATTAATGCTGAAGCTGAAACTCCAATACTTTGGCCACCTGACACAAAGAGCTGATGCATTGGAAAAGCCTCTGATGCTGGGAAAGATTGAGAGCAAGTGGCAAAGGAGGTGGCAGAGGATGAGATGGTTGGATGGCATCACTGACTCAATTGCCCTGAGTTTAAGCAAACTCTGGGAAATAGTGAAGGACAGGGAAGCCTGGCATGCTGCAGTCCATGGGGTTGCAAAGAGTTGGATATGACTAAGTGACTGAACAACAGTGTGATTGTGTCATTTTTCCATTATTCTATCTTCAGATCACTTACACATTCTTCTTTATCCCCTTATTATTGTTTAGTTGCCAGGTCATGTCCAACTCTTTTGAGATCTCATGGATTGTTGCCTGCCAGGCTCCTCTGTATTACCTGATCTGCTATTAATTCCTTCTAGTGTGTTTTTCACTTTGGCTATTGTATTTTTCTTCTCTGACGAGTTATTTTTTTATATATTTTCTTTTTTAAAAAATTTATTTATTTATTTTTATTTTACTTTACAATACTGTATTGGTTTTGCCATACATTGACATGAATCCACCACGGGTGTACATGAGTTCCCAATCCTGAACCCCCCTCCCACCTCTCTCCCCATATCATCTCTCTGGGTCATCCCAGTGCACCAGCCCCAAGCATCCTGTATCCTGTATCGAACCTAGACTGGCGATTCATTTCTTACATGATAGTATACATGTTTCAATGCCATTCTCCCAAATCATCCCACCCTCTCCCTCTCCCATAGAGTGCAAAAGTCTGTTCTATACATCTGTGTCTCTTTTGCTGTCTCGCATACAGGGTTATCGTTACCATCTTGCTAAATTCCATATATATATGTTAGTATACTGTATTGGTGTTTTTCTTTCTGGCTTACTTCACTCTGTATAATCAGCTACAGATTCAAATGTATTCTTTTTAATGGCTGAGTAATACTCCATTGTGTATATGTACCACTGCTTTCTTATCCATTCATCTGCTGATGGACATCTAGGTTGCTTCCATGTCCTGGCTATTATAAACAGTGCTGCGATGAACATTGGGGTACACGTGTCTCTTTCAATTCTGGTTTCCTCAGTGTGTATGCCCAGAAGTGGGATTGCTGGGTCATAAGGCAGGTCAATTTCCAGTTTTTTAAGGAATCTCCACACTGTTCTCCATAGTGTCTGTACTAGTTTGCATTCCCACCAACAGTGTAGGAGGGTTCCCTTTTCTCCACATCCTCTCCAGCATTTATTGTTTGTAGACTTTTGGATCGCAGCCATTCTGACTGGTGTGAAATGGTATCTCACTGTGGTCTTGTTTTACGTTTCTCTGATAATGAGTAATGTTGAGCATCTTTTCATGTGTTTGTTAGCCATCCGTATGTCTTCTTTGGAGAAATGTCTATTTAGTTCTTTGGCCCATTTTTTGATTGGGTCATTTATTTTTCTGGAATTGGGCTGCATAAGTTGCTTGTATATTTTTGAGATTAGTTGTTTGTCAGTTGTTTCATTTGCTATTATTTTCTCCCATTCAGAAGGCTGTCTTTTCACCTTGCTTATATTTTCCTTTGTTGTGCAGAAGCTTTTAATTTTAATTAGATTCCATTTGTTTATTTTGGCTTTTATTTCCAGTATTCTGACTCCTTGTTAAAATTCTCATTGTGTTCATCTCTTCTTTTCCATAGTTGTGTTAGCATTCTTATTACTAATGCTTTGAACTCCATGGTAAATTACTTCTCTCTGTTTTATTAATTATTTTCTTGGACTTATTTTTCTTATTCTTTGGTTTGAAGCAACTTCCTCGATCATCTCATTTTGCTTAACTTTCTCTCTCTATGAAATTAGGGGAAACAGTTACCTATCCTGGTCTTGAGGGGGTGTTGTTGTGTGGGCACATCCTTATATGGTCTGTGTATGCCCAGTGGCTTTGGTGGGAGACCTGGATCTGAAGTGGGCATGAGTCATGTCTTCCCTTAGGGTTTGATGGCAGCTATCACCTTGGTGATAGGTGGGGATGGAGGGGCTAAAGCCAGAGCCATGCCTGAGCCTGGGCTTCTCCTCTGCTTGGTGACCTACAATGCCCTGCTGGGGGCTAGGTTTGGGTGCCAAGTTGTGGGAGAAGAAGCCCTGAGAGTCAGATCTAAGCTGGTTCCATTGCAAGTGTGTGTTCTCCCACTTCCCAGCATAGGCACATTTGCCCTGGAGGGGAGCAGCATGGGAGCAAGCAAGTTTGGAGCTGGCACCTACTGTGGACCAGGCCACCTATTCGTCCCAGCACCCATCACAGCTCTCAACAGCTCCTGTTCCTCTGCCTCTGGCAATACCAGCAATGGCTACCCTCTTCCCGTTTGGGTACTGTGCTGGGTCAGAGCTGGCTCTGTCCCACATGGCTGCATACTCTTCTCAGCAGTGTATGACTTTGCCCTAGTAGAAAGTTGCACCAGAGCAAGGGGGTTGGAGTGGGTGTTCAGTGTGGCTGGGGTGAGTGCTGGACCAGTTGGGGCAAATTGGCTGGAGTCCCCAGCAGTTTCAGTTGGCTTCCTCTGTGTTGTTTTGCCAACCACTAAGGATGTGCTTGCTCTTTGTGAGTGGACTCTAGGTCTCTGTCAGCCCTCCTGCGAGCCCCACTGATCTTCAGTCAGCCAAGTGGACTCATCTTCCCAGTGTGAGGCCCCAGGGCTGGCATGCCCAACTGCTCACACCCTAGGGGAGATCACCAAGCTGTGGTGTCCCCCTCCTCTTCTGCGTTCCCTCTCAAGAGCACAGGTCCTGAGCTGATTCCTTCTCCTCCCCTCTTACTTGGCTCTGTGGATCTTTCTTTCCAGGCTCACTTGTGTAAGAGTCTTTCTGGCAGCTTCCAGTTTGTTTTCAGTGAGAATTGCTCCACATGTTGATGTATTATTGATATGTTTTGTGAGAAGAGGTGAGCTCAGCACCACCTACTCCACCATTTTGAGCTCCTTTCAGAATCCTTCATTTTGATACAATATTTACAAGTATTTTACCTTATAGAGTGTGCTTTTGGGGTTTTGTTTAACCACTTGCCCATCCCAGGTTATTAGGCTGTTTTTCTGCATTATCATTTATTACTTTATAGTTTACCTTTCAAATTTAGATTGTTTATCCTTAGAATCAAACTTTTATAAGGTGTTATACAGGAATTCAATTTAAATTTTTTAGGAAATATTTTTCCAATATTGTGTACTAACTGGTTCATCCTTTTTTCTTTGATTTGTGTATGGTGTCATCTTTATGGTGTATTAAGGACTTAGCTCTCTTATGACTCTCATTTGTTACACTACTGTATTTGTACATTCTTGCACCAAGACCATTTTGTGATTTTTATTCTGACATTTAGTTTGTCTCAATACCTAGTAAAGCAATTCCTTAGTCTTCTGTTGTCATTTTCAAATTTGACTTAGCTGTTTATAGACCGTTAGACTTCTACGCACATTTTAGAAGAGGTTTATCAAGTTCATCAAAATAAATCCAGCTGGAATTTTGATGAGAGTTGATTTCAATACAGATCATTTTTGGGAAAATAGACATATTTATAATGTTAAATGATGCCTTCAAGAGCGTGGATAGGTTTTCATTTACTCAGATTTTCTTTTGTATTCTTTCATTGAGTTACAAAATTTTTTCCTATAACAGTTCTTTGTATTTTTGTAAGGTGAAATCTTTCAGAATTTGGTGATCTTGTTAATAGAATTTTTTTTTCTATTTGGTGGTTTTTGACACAAAAATTCTATTGATATGTACATTTACCTTGCTGAACTCTGTTATTAGTTGTGAGTGATTTGTTTAATTTCTTTATGAGATTGATCATATGAACAGCAAACAATGATAGTTTTAACTGTTTGCTTTATGAGAAGATGGGCCAAATTAATTTGACATTTTAAAACTCCTTCCATGGTGACTCAGAGTGTTAACAATCTGCCTGCAGTGTGGGAGACCCAGGTTTGATCCCTGAGTTGGGAAGATCCCCTGGAGAAGGAAATGGCAACCCACTCCAGTATTCTTGCCTGAAAAATCTCATGGACAGAGGAGCCTGGCAGGCTACAGTCCATGTGGTCACCAAGAGTCAGAGCCAACTGAGCGACTAAAACACTTTCACTTTTCACTTGAAATGCATTTCAAGAAGAATGTTGATTGCTCCAGAGCTTAGCGGTACTCAGACGAGAGTTTTTCTGAATCAAAACTGTTACATGAGGAAAGATTTATTTCCTATTTATTTTTCAGGAATAAAGGATAGAATTGACTATTCTGAGAGTTTCTTCAGTTACGAACTGTGGAAATTTAAAATATACTTTGGGATTTCTACTACATTTTATTTGATTTCAGCAGAGGCTAATTGAACACTGCTATGTATTAGAGGACACGCACAAAAAAGGACAAAATTCCCTGTTCTAAAATTGTTTCCACACTTGAGGGAGAAGTTGGAGAAACAAATAATTAAACACTTAGCTAACATTGTGAAAAACACTGTAGGGTGTTACCTGAACCCAAAAGAATGCCAGACTTTCTGCTATTTAAGGAGGGTTTTGAGGGCATATTTATAAAATGTTCAGGTTTTTGCAATCCTCATTTTAAATCACATTTTCTTTTGGTTTGACCATGAAGGTGATAGGGAATCAGGTAATAAATCTTCTTAATTACTTTTTTGTTAATTTTCTAGATGACATTTATTAAAATTCTAAACAGCCCTTTCATGACTACAAACATACTATTGATTAATAACCTCTCATTAGAGATGGAGTAAACTTGGCTAGAGTTCATCTGAAGTTTTGAAGATTCTGCCAAACAGTTCAGATAGCTTACTGATACTTAACTTCCAGACTGGAGCAGATACAGAAGTTAGAAACCTAAAATAGCCAACTAGATGATTGTGATTGGGTTAGGTATGGGTGAAAGATTCATTTAATTGGAATTTTATCTGCATTATTCTACCAAACGTGCTATGATGTGAGATATTACTTAGGAATATGCAGACAAAGTGAACTAGATTGGTGGAATCTATCAGTTACACCTAACAATTTAGGTTACAAATTGAAACCCTATCCCTATATGAATAGAAAATAGTGTAGGAAAGGGAACTCTCCAAATGCAAATTGCAGAAAAAATAGATAGCTCTGCAGAATAATTATCTCCAAAACTCATACCAAAGGGTGCAGCAGATGATCCATTGAGTTTAGTCAACCCTGTCATTTTTTTTTTTAATTTTGGGAAGCAGGGAGCCACACTATGTGGTTTGTGAGATCTTAGTTCCATGACCAGGAGTCAAACCTGTACCCCTTGTAGTGGAAATGCAGAGTCCTAAACACCTGTACCCCCTGTGATCTTCCAAAATTAAAAACATAAAACTTTATGAGTATTAAACCTTAGAATTGACCTTGAAGCACTCATTTGTTCTAATTGTTGAATGTTCCCATGTTTCATCACTTACACATGAGTTTCCTTTGGGGAACTGTGGGCATTCCACCACCTGGAGAGCTTGGCAGTGGCCTCCTCATGCTTTCCTTCCCGCAGTGTACTGTTAGGTACTTATGTGCCTTTAATATTAGTAATGTTAGATTAGTACTTAAAACCCTGTATGTCATATATAAAAAATATTCATTAGTGTACATCACATGAACTTGGAAACATCTTTACAAATCTTTCAAATGCTTTCAATGAATTTTTATGCATATATTCAGTCAGTCAACAAATGTTTATTTACCTTCCAATTAGTTGGCAGTAACACCTCATTTACACTGAGGAAGATATAAATGTATAAGCCAAAAACTTAATGATATTCTTTGCATAATTGAAGGATGAGATGTAAAAATAGTAATCATGGTTAAATAAGCACAGCCAATAATGCAGTGCTTCCTTTTAGAGCTATGTAACTTTGTGAGAGGAATTTTCCACTATGACAGTCATTTAAACCAAATATCTGAAGCAGCTGGCTTAAAACTGAATCACAGAATATTCAACCAAGATTTAAAAAAAATATTGCTCTCATTGAAATGCAATGGTGAGTGATAATTGTAGTGAAAAAGTAAAAAAGAGTATTAAAAATTAAAATATACTATTTATCTTAAAATATTTGACACTTACTATAATTTTTAATATTGCCTAAATTTTATATCATGTAAAATGTATTTATATGCTGTTATACACACATAAAGTAGAAAATAAAAGGCTTCCCTGGTGGCTCAGAGGTTAAAACCTCTGCCTGCAATGCAGGAGACCTGGGTTCTATCCCTGGGTCAGGAAGATCCCCTGGAGAAGGAAATGGCAACCCAGTCCAGTATTCTTGCCTGGAGAATCCCATGGACGGAGGAGCCTGGTGGGCTACAGTCCACAGGGTCGCAGAGTCGGACATGACTGAGCCACTTCACTTCACATGTATTTGGAGCGCATGATAATTTTTTACTGATTTTATAAGACTGTAAGCTCTAAGAAGAAAGAAAATTTCTTCTGTTTTGTTCATTGACATATCTCAAGAGTCAAGGCCGAGAGTTAGCAAATTATAATCCACAGGCCCAAACCAGCCTGCCTACTGTTTTTGAGAATAATATTTTATAGGAACACAGCTACACCTACTCTTTCACGTATTGTCTGTGGTTGCCTTCACATTATAATAGGGGAGTTGAATAGGTGTGAAAGGGACCATGGGACCTGAAAAGCTGGTCACTTACTAAGTGGCCCATTATAGAAAAAAATTTGCTGACCTCTAGTCTAAAAGAGGTGGGTGATCAATAAACATCTGTCCCATGAGTAAATAAATTTTGTGAATGATCTCAAAAGATTGGAGACTAGAGTTGAAGAGCTTAGATCTGGTGGCTTCTACAATTTAGGACCAGCTTCTGAGATGTTTATGCCTATTGGTTGTATTTGAATTGGGTGTAAATATGAAGAGACAGGGTTTAAATCTAATGCTTCTGCCCTTTTGCTAGTTACTTTATCAAAGAATAAGGGTTCCCTGGTGGCTCAGCTGGTGAAGAATCCACCTGCAATGCGGAGACCTGGGTTCAATCCCTGGTTTGGGTAGATCCCCTGGAGAAGTGAACGGCTACTCACTGCAGTATTCTGGCTTGGAAAATTCCATGGACTATATAGTCCATGAGGTCACAAAGAGTTGGACACAATTGAGAGACTTTCACTTTACTTTACTTAGCAAAGAATAGTTCTGAATTTCCTGTATTTCTAAGGAGATAACAAAGATCTCACGTTCTTCTCTTAAATAGAACTTTTCCTTAAAGAAGTAGAGAATGATGAGAAAGTTAATTCTTCAAGTTTCTCTAGAGGCAAAGGTGATGGTCAAACCATTTAAAAATTGTGAAGTTTGGGCACTGACCAATTTAAATAGAAATTGATAGTAAATGACCTTATATCTTTACAATCCATACTATTGGATTCAGTTTAGTTCAGTCACTCAGTCGTGTCCGACTCTTTGTTTTAAAATGGCTAAAAGGTTCGTTCGGTCTTTTTCATGTAAGATATAACTAAAATCTTATAGAAGATGGCTCTATAGGGCTGGTTTGAATTTCTCTCATGGTGTATGTGTGTGTGTGTTACTTGCCTAGTTGTATCCGACTCTTTATGAACCCATGGACTGTAGCCTGCCAGGCTCCTCTGTCCAAGGAATTCAGACAAGAATACTGGAGTGGGTTGCCATTTCCTTCTCCAAGGGATCTTCCTGAACCAAGGATCGAACCCAGGTCTCCTTGCATAGTGGGCAGATTCTTTACTGTATGAGCCACCAGGGAAGCCCCCTCTCATGGTGGAGAACTCAATAATTCACAAGAAAACCCATTCTATCAGTGGCAGCTCTGGTTCTTAAGATTTTGCTTCCTTGGATTGAGCCAAAATTACAATACTCTTCTTTGTTTAAAATTCCAAACTAGTGGCATATGATAGATACTGGTTTTTTTTTTTTTTCCCTTGAGATATTGTAGCTATTTCTGTTCTCATTTTTTTTTCTGAGAGAGACTTTTAAAAAGAAATGGTATTGTTACTATCATTATATTTCAAATTGTAGTATAAAATACTAATTCGATATACCAGATTGTAGGATGTTCAGTCAGTAGTTAGAAATTGGAACCACTGTGATAAAAACAAAATATGGAATCCTTCCCCTTTCATCTTTCAATAGAATTAAAGTTTTCTCATGTACTTTAGGTATCTCATGTACTTGATATTTTATAGAATATTTGATATTAGAATGTGAGATGGGGATATATGTGAGTAGAATTTATATTTGAAGACATATTATTACTTGCCCCATTTTTTAATGTCCTGGAAAGGAAGATGAAAATCATTAACATACTTAACCTCTGCTGAACTTGAACAGAGAAAAGCCCAGAGATTGTACAGTGTGTATTAGGATAATTTGACAAAATACCTTTTGGTTGAAGAGCAAAGAGCCCGGAGACCTACCCCCGGGGGAATAGTTGAATCAGTTACCCTCTTTGTAAGTTAGCTTTGGGAAGTACCAAGTGGGCGCTATTTTACTTCCTTACATATATTACCTGTATTTTTTGACTTGTTTTTAACTTTTATTTTCTGAAAATTGTTCAACAGGCATAAATTATTTAATTTACACAATCAGAAAAAAATGCAGTTTTCATTTATGACAATAAGGACTTAGAGAACCTCCACAATCTTACCAACTCTGAAAGAAAATGGACAAACTACCTGAAGACGAACAGATATAAAAGGGTGCATCAACGTTAAAAATAAAAATAACCCTTTCTATTACCCAGCTCTTATAAAAGCATAGCCATGAATTAATAGATTGGAAAATATTTATTGTTGTCTCAAAGCTACTTGTTAGGATGAAGGTTTATGGATGAAGTGATGATGGAGGAAATCTATTTAGACTAAAAACTGTTTTTCATTAAAAGCGCAGAGAAAACATGTTTTAATACACTTGGAAGACCATCAGCTGTAGCCAGTACCTTTGAGTTTCACATGTTTCATTTTGACATGCTAATGTTTCCCATTTAAAATACTAAATCAGATTTATTTAGATGCCAAAATGACCAATGAACTTCTGAACTTGCTGAACCTTCCTTGCCCATAGGTATACTAAGCTTAAACCTAACCAGACAGATGTTGCAATCCTATTTAAAGATGTTTCTGGGAATACTGGCTACTATTTTAGTTTCTTTATTAAGTCTCCACATTATTGGAAGTGCTTACTTAATCAGGCTTTTCCTTATAGATTTAAAAATAAATTTTACAAATTTAATCTTTCTGCATGCTTGCGTAGAGTATGCATGTCAATAGCACCTTTATGTTGTAGGGACAGGAGAAAGTGACCTGAGACTGAAGGTCAGCAGAATCTTGACATAATAATAGGTGTGGAAGAACTGACTTCTAGAAAGTGCTAGAGTACCAGTGCTAGATCCAAGGGAGTATATGAATGCTTGTTAGACCAGAATTTGCAGTGTTGTTTGAGGATTATTGTTAAAGGGTTATTGTTATTGTTAAAGGAATTGGAGCGTGCATTAATTTGGGAAACTCTTGCCTTCATGAGGGCATCTAAGTTGCTTATTATTTTTCACAGAAGTGTGCATCACATGGCACTGAATCCAAGGGAGGAAAAAGGGTGACTTTAAATAAGACTCTGGAGTTTTCAGGTGGTGCTAGTGGTAAAGAACCTGCCTACTGATGCAGGAGACGTCAGAGGCGTGAGTTTGATCCCTGGGTTGGGAAGATCCCCTGGAGGAAGGCATGACAACCAACTCTTGCCTGGAGAATCCCATGATAGAGGAGCCTGGCGGGACACAGTCCATAGGATCACACAGAGTTGAATACAACTGAAGTGACTTAGCATGCAGTATGCAAATAGACTCTAGACAGGGTATGAAATAGTATTGAATTACATGATGAGACAGCCTCTTTACTATTTTCCTTCAATCCATCTAATTGCCTCAAGGAAGCAGTCTCTGTTTGAAGCCAGTGGATCTTTACAGCTTGTCTTGTACTTGCTAGCTTCCATATTTAGCAAAGAGAAAGGAGGCTTCAAACTAGGAGCCTTCAGCAGACCAAAGAATAAAGCTAGCATTTAATCTGATTGTTTTGTTTCACTGTAACTATTTTTAATGTTAGTTTCTATACATCACAAATGCTGCTGATTTCCCTTTGTTTAATTTTACTTTTTAATGAAGTATAATATGCATACCTATAAATGATAAATCCTCACATTTCTGAAAGGGAATACATTTTTGTAACCAGAAACCATATCTAAAAACATTGCCTAGATTCCAGACATCCCCCCTAGTCACTACTTCCTTCTGCCCCAAGGTTAGCACCATCCTAGCTTCTAACAATATGCTTCATCTTGCCCATTTTTGAAATTTATATGAAATATAATCATACAGCATGTGCCCTTTTGTAGCTGGCTTATTTTGTTCAATATGATGTTGATAAAATTCATTCTATTGCATGTCTGGCTTATGGATACTCCAAGTAGTCACTTAGTGGCTTCATTCGCTCTGTTCTGAAGTACCCAATCCCTCCTCCAGCTCCATACAGGGTAAAACCAGATTGAACCCGTCAACTGACAGAAACCAGAGCATTAATATTATTTCAGGAAACCTTTACACAGGGAATTGAGGGTTGAGGGAAAGGAAATTGAAGAGGAGGGACTCCAGGATACCTTGGTTAAGTTAGGCTTTCTGTGGCCTGATGGGTGAGTCTATTGGAAAAATTGAGAACATATATTGTGCTAGTATCTCCAGTTGTATGTATGACTTCAGAGGACAGTTTTATTTCTGATAAACTAGGACTTAGTCCTACCCTTGTTTCCAAATATCATGGACTTGAATAAAGGGACTCGCTTTTGAACTGTGGTGTTGGAGAAGACTCTTGATAGTCCCTTTGACTGCAAGGAGATCAATCCAATCAATCCTAAAGGAAATTAGTCCTGAATGTTCATTGGAAGGACTGATGCTGAAGCTGAAACTCCGATACTTTGGCCACCTGATGGGAAGAACTGACCCATTTGAAAAGACCCTGATGCTGGGAAAGATTGAAGGCAGGAGGAGAAGGGGACGACAGAGGATGAGATGGTTGGATGGCATCACTGACTCAATGGAGATGAGTTTGAGCAAGCTCTGGGAGTTGGTGATGGACAGGGAAGCCTGGTGTGCTGCAGTCCATGCGGTCACAAAGAGTCGGACACAACTGAGTGACTGAACTGAACTGCGTAAAGTGAAATACATCTATTTCACATTTGCTGATGAAGGAGGAAGGGGAGAAAGGAAGTAGTAGGTAGGGAAGGAGAATGGAGGGAGGAAAGGGATTCTTGTTGCCATGAATTACCTCTTGGGGCCTCAGCCAGGAGCTGCTTTTAGCAGTTAGACATTACAGTGATCTCTCGGGGTTTCCAGAGATTTCACTCAGTGCTGCCTTATGAGTTCCAGGTAATATCTATGCCTTTGTCTTTAACTCTCCTAGAGTTTGGCACACTATTAGTCTTGAAAGAAGATGATGATACTTTCTCAGAGACCAGTTCCTGTGATACTGCTTCCTCCTTGTAGTTCTGCCTCATTGCTCTTCTCTTTGCATGTTCTCCCTGGACTGACAAAAACCCAACCATATTTCTAAATGAATCTCACCTCAAATTGCTCTGAACTGCATTGTCACTAAATAAAAAGAAATAAAGCCGGTGTCTTTAACTATTTCCTTTTTCCTTCTCCAACCCTTTCCCCATCATTCACCAAGAAAAAAATGTCTGATACTTGTTAGTTGTATTATGACTGAAATGAATTATCCTAAAAGGTCAGCTCTTCCAGTCTCCTGTTCATTTTGAACTCTTAGTTCTCACTATGTTTGTATTTTAGCCTGTCTCCTATGAAGGGAGTTTGGGGAGGTGAAAGGACCTTAACTTTACCTAGTCAAAATTCAAAATATATTGAATACCTACTGTGTTCCAAGGCCTGTGCTATATGATGGAAAATATATTATTTCTGAGATTTATATTACAATTAAGACTTTCAGAGTAAACGTGAATAGGGAGAAAGGTCAAGAGTTTTAATATCTGCTTCTCTCCTTTGTCTACTGCTTCAACCAGTTACAAGCTTGGGGGATGTCTCCTGCTCAGCTTTTAGTGGCTGGTTGCCAGTGCCAAGAGCACTTGGGGGTACAGAAATTACAGACTTTTCACAGCAGGAATTCCATTGTTGTTGGAACTAATGTAGTAGGGAGATTCTGACACAGTAGGAAATTGAGTTATAAAACCAAAAGATCCCTCCAAGTTTAGGATGTAGTGATACAATGAATGCCAGTTGTTCAAGGGGGCAAGCAGGGAGGGAACTTATGTTGGGTGGACCAAAACATTTGTTTGGATTTTTCCATAAAATGCTATGGAAGAACCTGAATGATCATTTTTGCCAAACCAATATGTTCTTTGTTGTATAGTGCTTTACTGCTCATATGTAACTCTTACCAATGCTTGATTCTCATAGGTCACCTCGGAGAAGAAAACAAAATGATTGTCCCTTTTTAGAACTGAGGAAAGGCAGGCCTGCCAAGTGCTCATTAACCGTAAGTCATCAGATAATAACCACCATTACTAAACCTCTAACTCCCAGATGTTATTTCCTATTACTCTGCTACCATGGTCCAGAAAAGAAATCTAGAAGTGCCAAGTCTGAGAACAGTCCTATATGTTAATATTCTAGAGGAAGTCAGAAAAAACACTAATAGCATAAAAAGCTTCTATGTCTTTTGGGTATAAAATAAGCCCTCTTCTGTGGTGACTTCCTTGAACTTCAAAGGTCTTAGGGAACAGTTAACGAATTGCATGCGTCTGAGAGACTTTAGTACTTTTGATTCCATCTTACAAAATACTCTGAACAACATCCAAGACCCAATAGAGAGCATGTCCCTAGGTTGACAAAGGATTCATTTAGTATGCCTCATACCTTTTATGAGATTCAGAGCTTAATAAATGATTCTTGAAATTAACTGTATATGTTGAAGAACTGTTTTCATCACTGCTGTAAAAGAGAGAAGTGGACCAGACTTCACATAGTGAAATCTCGTCTCTCAAACTCTACCTGTAACTAGATTTAGTTGAAATCCATTAACATTTTCAAAAGATAGATTAACATTTTCAAAAGATAGATCTTATTGATCATTTTGTTTCAAAATGGAAAAGTAAGCTAGAAACCAGTTTTAAGGTATATTTTATTAAGCAAACATATTTAAAAAGAATGTCAGCTGAGTCTTAAATTAATCATGGATGAGGCAGACAAATGGCAAAGGTTGAGTGATGGAGTTAAAAGATATCTTATTTCAGTAAATAAATTTTATCAAAAGAAATCCAGTTAACTCAGATATAGCCACCAAAATAGCTGCAACAGCATATTTTACAAAGAAAGTCACAATGACAGATTGAAGAGTTTGATAGAGTTGGTGTTTTGTGCCTTTGAAATGGATGTTCTTATAGTTAACCTCTTGTAAGTAACAATAGTTCTGTGTTCATAATGCTACAGAGAACTTTAGGAAAGTAGAGATTTATTCTTTTCATGTGCTAATTACTTTAGCAGGTCTTTATTTGAATGTGCTGCAGTGGATTTTATCTATGGGTAATTTTTTTTAAGGCATAACAATTTTGAAATTGCCTTTTAATTTTATCGGTAATGAGGGTTAAGAGCTTCCCCTGTGGCTCAGTGGTAAATTATCTGCTTGCAATGCAGGAACCACAGGAAATGTGGGTTTGATCCCTGGAGGAGGACTTGGCAACCCACTCCAGTATTTTTGCCTGGAGAACCCCATGGAAGAGGAGTCTGGTGGGCTACAGTTCATAGGGTCACAAAGAGTCAGACACGAGTGAACCAACTTAGCACAGTGAAGGTTAAGATCATATTTTGCATCTGGTTCTGAATTTTATCATGACAGATTACTTTTTAGCAATCTACTTTTCTTAAGATAAATATACTGAGTGCAAATTTCTAAAGAGAATCTGATTTGTTTCCACATCCATACCCTTTTGTTAGCAACATTCATCCCAAACTCTACATTGGACAGAAATCTAGGTGAATCATTCTTCACTTTCTGTTTTTTTTAAATCTGTAATTTGTTGAAAATGTGCCTAGTTTTTACTGCTCTGCTGAGAATACTGATGAAAAGCAAAACATTAAAGCCTGTAATTAGCTATTTATATTTTTCTCCTCTTTTGCAGTAATGTCCTTTAAGTTTTCTCCTGGTTTGAAACTGGCAAAAGTACCCAGAATAATAGATAAGACTTGGAATGTAGAGATAAGACCAGTGAAAATAATTGAGGCACAATCATTCAGGGCTCTTTTTCTCTTCATGTTTAGTATCCAGTACATAGCAAGAACTATAAGGAACATGCTACCTTTTTGTCTTGTCTTCGAGATATAGGGACCTCTATATTTAAGAAACCCAAGGGTTACTGGGCTGAATGGGTAGATGGTAGCGTGAAGTGGACATGGCATGGGCTTGAATAGGCAGTTTGAATTCACACACATTCACTTACCATTTACTAGTCAATTTACCTTGAGTACTGCCTTAGTTTGGAATTCCTCCTAATGCAGACCCCGAGACAAGAGTCTGAGTGTATTCCAGTTATATCCTGAGTAACAAGCCACTCTAAAACTTAGTGTTTTAAGACCAAGAGAGCATTTGTTTTGCTCCCAAATCTATAATTTCGGCATGATCCAACAGGAACATCTCCTCCCTGCTCTCCTTAGCTTCTAACTGGGGCTAGACTCATTTGAAGACTCCCCCATGTGTCCGGTATCAGTGCTGACTGGGAACTGCTGGGCTGTCGTCTGGAGCACCTCCTCCTGGTCTTCCCATGTCACCGTTTGGCTTCCTTAGTGTGGTGGCTGTGTTTTAAGAGTGAGCCTCTGGCAAGAGCCAGATGGAAGCTGTCCTGCCTATATCAGCTAGCCTCAGCAGTCATATTATGTGTCTTCTGCCGTAATTACAGACCCACCTGGATTCAAAGGGAAGGGACATAATAGCTCACCTCTTGGTGGAAAACTGTCAATGTCATATTGTAAGAGAAGTATGTGGGCTAGGATATATGGATGCAGTCACCTTTAGAAAATACTACAAGGTGCTTGTGGGCTTCCCAGGTGGCACTAGTGGTAAAGAATCTGCCTGCCAATGCAGGAGACCTAAGAGGCCCGCGTTCCATCTCTGGGTCAGGAAGATCCCCTGGAGGAGGGCATGGCAACCCACTCCAGCATTCTTGCCTGTAGAATCCCATGGATAGAGGTACCTGGTGGTCTATGGTCCAGAGGATCACAAAGAGTCGGACATGACTCTGCGACTCAGCACCCGCATACAAGGTGCGTGTAGTTTATTTGAGAGATGGTCCCAGAAATCCTGCCGAGTTTGGGAAGTGAGATGGGAAGTGAGAAAAGCCACTAATGAATATGTCTGTGAGCAGGTTATCACCAACTGGGCGCCGTCCCACCTGGAACCTTTTAAAATCTGCGTGGAACACAAATAGGGATTGCCTCCCTGAAGGGTAGACAGATGAAATATTCATGGACCAATTCCTGTCCCTCATTGCTTCAGGGCTGCTCTTGGGCTGTGAGCTCCTCAGCTCTTCAAGTCCACCTTGCAGAGTGTGGAGGATACTTGGGTAGCCAGAAGAATTCCTTAGACTGAGCGATACAGCTGCTTGATGTAGGAAGCTGTTGCTACATTTGGGGATCATCCACAAAGCTGTAGGTGACTTCCGTGGTGGGCCTGAGGGTGATGGATGAGATGTCAACAGCTTCAGCTGCTGAAACTCTTCCTAGTTTCCCACAGAATAGTATCTCATTAAAAGCTTTATTTTGTGATGTGGATCATAAAGTTGATACATAATCAATTTTGGCCTTTCCTACTGGTATTTTTTCCATGTTTAACTTGAGTGTTAACAAGAATATGATATGGTAACACCAGAGTTATCAGAGGGCTTAGTTCTGGATTGCAGTGGGAATTCTCTATAGTCATAAAATTCTACAAACTTGTTAAAAATTGCTTTTCCCTTTCATGTGAATAAGAAGAATCTTTTGCCATTGTAAGTAATAAATCTCTAGCTAGAACTTGGCTAGTGTTGGGCATATTAAAAACACTGTGAATACAAGATAGGGCCATACTCTTGGTTATTACTTGGGAATATCTGAGTAATTTTGTGTCAGTCATTTACCCTCTTGGAACTTCTGTTTCCTCATCTGGCAAATGGATAAAATGATACCTACTTCACAGAGCTTTTATGAACACTGTATCAGATGACAATGACACTTGCCCAGCTCTGGCAACATGAAAATACACGATAAATGTCAGATGGAGAAATGACAGAATAATTTATCCAGTAAGTAGCATTTTAAAAATGTTTATGGTTTCTTGTGCTTAGGTTCAATGTAATGGTCAATGTGCCTGATTTTCACATTTCAGTGAGCTAGATTTACCTTTAATGTATATGACATTTGGAGCTGAAGGTTTTAAGTAAAGAGATTTGGCTATTAATAAGTTTTGAATGCTTAGTGATGAGCTATTTCAAATCCTGAAAGATGATGCTGTAAAAGTGCTGCACTCTATATGCCAGCAAATTTGGAAAACTCAGCAGTGACCACAGGACTGGAAAAGGTCAGTTTTCATTCCAATCCCAAAGAAAGGCAATGCCAAAGAATGCTCAAACTACTGCACAATTGCACTCATCTCACAGGCTAGTAAAGTAATGCTCAAAATTCTCCAAGCCAGGCTTCAGCAATACATGAACCGTGAATTTCCAGATGTTCAAGCTGGTTTTAGAAAAGGCAGAGGAACCAGAGATCTAATTGCCAACATCGGCTGGATCATCGAAAAAGCAAGAGAGTTCCAGAAAAGCATCTATTTCTGCTTTATTGACTATGCCAAAGCCTTTGACTGTGTGGATCACAATAAACTGTGGAAAATTCTGAAAGAGATGGGAATCCCAGACCACCTGACCTGCCTCTTGAGAAACCTATATGCAGGTCAGGAAGCAACAGTTAGAACTGGACATGGAACAACAGACTGGTTCCAAATAGGAAAAGGAGTACGTCAAGGCTGTGTATTGTCACCCTGCTTATTTAACTTATATGCAGAGTACATCATGAGAAAGGCTGGGCTGGAAGAAGCACAAGCTGGAATCAAGATTGCTGGGAGAAATATCAATAACCTCAAATATGCAGATGACACCACCCTTATGGCAGAAAGTGAAGAGGAACTAAAAAGTCTCTTGATGAAAGTGAAAGAGGAGAGTGAAAAAGTTGGCTTAAAGCTCAACATTCAGAAAACTAAGATCATGGTATCTGGTCCCATCACTTCATGGGAAATAGGAAACAGTGGAAACAGTGTCAGGCTTCATTTTGGGGGGCTCCAAAATCACTGCAGATGGTGACTACAGCCATTAAATTAAAAGACACTTACTCCTTGGAAGAAAAGTTATGACCAACATAGATAGCATATTGAAAAGCAGAGACGTTACTTTGCCAACAAAGGTCTAGTCAAGGCTATGGTTTTTCCAGTAGTCATGTATGGATGTGAGAGTTGGACTGTGAAGAAGGCTTGAGCACCGAAGAATTGATGCTTTTGAACTGTGGTGTTGGAGAAGACTCTTGAGAGTCCCTTGGACTGCAAGGAGATCCAATGAGTCCATTCTAAAGGAGATCAGCCCTGAGTGTTCTTTGGAAGGAATGATGCTAAAGCTGAAACTCCAGTACTTTGGCCACCTCATGCGAAGAGTTGACTCATTGGAAAAGACTCTGATGCTGGGAGGGATTCGGGGCAGGAGGAGAAGGGGACGACCGAGGATGAGATGGCTGGATGGCATCACTGACTCAATGGACGTGAGTCTGAGTGAACTCCAGGAGTTGGTGATGGACAGGGAGGCCTGGCATGCTGCAATTCATGGGGTCGCAAAGAGTCGGACATGATTGAGTGACTGAACTGAACTGAACTGATGTTTTAAGCCACTATAAACAGGCTTGAAAGAATGATCCTGCCATTTTAGCTACCATTGTTATTGCCTGTGTGAGTATGTGTGTGTCAGGGGGAAGGGTATGTACATGCATGTGTGTATGCATGGCATATATGCTCTTGTGTATTGAGAAGAGAAGAAAGGATGAGATAAAACCAGGCAGAGGAAAGAAGAAAATCTTACAGGTAGGATAGGGGTGAGGTTTGTGCTGTTCAATTGCAGATACAAATCCTCCATCTGCAATTGAAGAAGGTCATATGGTTTAGGTGTGAAAGAGGCAAATAGGTTCATTAGCATGGAGCCATATACCAACAGCTCCTACCTGGAGAGAGATGAGATACATCTTCATTCTGAGAAATTTAGCACAGTGTAAATGTGGTTAATATTAAATAGCTTCACCAATTTAAATGCACTTTGGTATAATTTAAACCACCCACACAGTTTTCCTTTGAGAACACAAACATGTGACCCTTTCAAAATTCTCACCCACACTCATTGCTTGTGCTTCAGACTCTCGCAGACTCATTTTGCAACCTCTGAAGTCATCTTCCTGAACTCTTAGCCCTTTGAATGTCCTTAACTTTTATGACAAGAAAGTACTGTTTTTTCAATACAACTTTTCACTTTCACTTCTGGTACCTAAAAACAAAAAACAAAAAAACAAGATGGTTTAAAAAGGCAAGTTCTCCGCTTTCTTTATTTTCTCACTTTTCCTTGGAGCATATTATTTCATGCTCTTCTAGGGGTTCCCTTTCCATGACCAAGGCACATCATGGGGGATGGGAGGCAGTGTCTCTTTTTGCATGATTTTGTGGGTCAGGAATTGAGGCGGGGCTTAACTGGAGTATTCTTCTGCTTACATGTTAATTGAGGTCACTCAGTGATACCAAGCTGGTAGCTAGTTTTGTCTGGAGGGTTCAAGACAACTTCACTCATGCCTGGTGACTTGGTAGGAATGTTTGGAAACATGGGCTCAGCTGAGTCACTTTCCCTCTCCATTTTCAGTGCAACTCCATGTGGTCTCCCCATCACAGTAGTCAGACTTCTTCCATGATGGCTTTGGGCACCAAGAGACAGAGGTGAAAACTCCCAGGTCTCTTAGTGGCTGGGCCAAGAACTAACACATTATCACTTACCCATTCTTGTGATATGTTAAAATATGCCCAGGCTTGCTTAGATTCAAGGGTGGTAGAAATTGATCCCATCTCTCAATGGGAGAAATGTAAAACAATTCTCATCAATGTTTAATCCATCATAGTTGAAGGTATAAAATTCACCATTAGAATCTTTGTTCTTCTTAAGCCTAAATGTGTAGTGTAAGTCTCAAAAGAAAAATCACAGAAAGATCTCTCTTTTTATTAGAAAGATTTCTAATTACAGAAGTGACTCATATCTTGCCATAGAAAACAGAATTTTAAGCCAGTGTATAAGGTCTCAATACACTGTATTAGGTCTCAATTCAGTATTAGGTCTTAATACAGTCAGTTAGATCTTTATTTTCTTGGGCTCCAAAATCACTGCAGATGGTGACTGCAAGCCATGAAATTAAAAGACGTTTGCTCCTTGGAAGAAAAGCTATGGCCAACTTAGACAACATATTAAAAAGCAGAGACATTACTTTGCCAACAAAGGTCCGTCTAGTCAAAGCTATTGTTTTTCCATTAGTCATGTATGGATGGGAGAGTTGAACCATAAGGAAAGCCGAGCACCAAAGAATTGATGCTTTTGAACTGTGGTGTTGGAGAAGACTCTTGAGAGTCCCTTGGACTGCAAGGAGATCCAACCAGCCCATCCTAAAGGAGATCAGTCCTGGGTATTCATTGGAAGGACTGATGCTAAAGGTGAAACTCCAATACTTTGGCTACCTGATGCAAAGAACCGACTCATTGGAAAAGACCCTGATGCTGGGAAAGTTTGAAGGCAGGAGGAGAAGGGGATGACAGAGGATGAAATGGCTGGATGGCATCACCGACTCTATGGACATGCGTTTGAGCAAGCTTCGGAAGTTGGTGACGGATAGGGAGGCCTGGTGTGCTGCAGTCCACGGGGTCACAAAGAGTTGAACACAACTGAGTGACTGAACTGAACTGATTAGGTGTCAAATCCTGGTTCTGCCTCATTTAGCTGTGGGACTTGCAACAAATTGCATAATCTCATGATTTTCTTCATTTTGAAGAATGAAATGATAGTGCTTACTTCATACAGTTGAGAGGATTGCGTAAAGTAATACATGTAGAGAATCTTGGAATCGTGCTCAGAACATGATGAATGCTGTGGGAAGGAATGGGTTCAGCAACTAGTCTGTAATCCATTTCTCTCTTGTTACTGGGGGAACATTCATAGGAAAACAGGAAGGCAAAAGACCTGGCCTCATCTCCTTATGAATAAGCTAATAGGGAATCCCCTGGCGGTCCAGGGTTAGGACTCCATGCTTTCACTGCTGAGGGTCGGGGTTTGATCCCTCGTCAGATCCCAAAAGCCATACAGCGTGACCCCCCAAAAATGCTAATAAATGATCTGGTGAATAGACTAGTGACATTGGTGAGGAAGAGAGGTCATGTCTTCAGACTGCTTTTGGCACAGTGTCTCTGGTTTAGGGTTGCTTATGGTAAACACACCTAGGGTCTGTGGATTTATGGGGCATGGCTTTCTAGAAAATGTCACATAAGCTATGTAACTATCTGGCTGTAAATGAAGATGTTTCATAACCTAAAATATTGCCTTCTGTGCAAGGTAATTGTACACCCAACTTAGAGAACTCATCTTTGAACACAGGTCAGAGAGTGCATCTCTTATGTGGGAAGCAAGGGGCAGAGAACCCTGTCCTGGGTGTCCCAGCTTCATACCTGCCTCCCAGTGCTTGTATCCTTGAAATGATTAGTAAAGCATGTTACCAGCTAGTATCTCTGACTCATATTTGGTCTGATTTGGTAATCTCATTCTTTGTGTTAACTCGTGCTCAAGAAATGTTAAGTAAAATGATGATTAAGATGATATACACTTTTTAATTTTTTTTTTCCCTTGGAAAAATGAGGGAGGAGGAACAGTCTTAAATATTTTTCTGCCTTTTCTAATTTCACTTTAATTAAGTTACTGGAGGCCCATAGGGCTATATTTGAGGACAGAATATGTCACTCTCTCTTGGGAGTATCCATAGTGTCATGGAATGTATATTTGTTGTATTATGGCTGTGCTCTAGTTTGATCTTGAACTGGTGAGCATATTTCAAATGATTCAGGGAGACCGGTTGTGGTGTTAAGGAATTCAGTTTTCTCAATCATATTATGGGTCTATAAGCTTAACAAAAATTCCAAAGTAAGGCCTTTAGTTTATTATACATGTAAGTGTAGTTCCCATGTTTTCTATGTTGTTGATAATTCCAAGTGGTTTCTAATCCAAATGCAAGTTCTTTTTTGTCTTGAAATTTGTACTTACATTTGGGCATTGGTAGGCCAGAATTCTAAACCTTCCACTTGTCACAGACATACTGATGGAAGCAGCCCAGCTGCTTTAGATATGCAGTTTACAGAGTGGTTTTATATTCATTTCTGAAACAATCATATGTGAGAGTTAGGAAACTCACCTAGTCCCCTGTCACATTTCTCCCTTTCTTGCTGCTGATCTTGAGTTTCTGAGGCTAAGGGCCTCTGCAGAAAATGTGTATAATGTCTCTGCTTTGTCTTTGAGCTCACTTCATATCCGAAAGAAGTGGTGGTTATGTAAGGAGGAATTCTAAATTCCTTTCTTCTGCTGGAAGAGCGTCACTGGACAAGTGACCACAATTAAGCGTGGGTGGAATTGACAGTGCTGCAGGGTAGCACTTTGTTGGATGGCATGATTTCACAAAAAAAGCGAAGATTCACTAGGGATAAATAAAGGGAAAACTAATATTGTTACAAAAAGCTTCAAAACAAAAAGCATCTTGAATATATTGCACTGCAAGATAACGAAGAATAATAATAAAAAGTATTTCAGAGGTTTGCCTCATTCGACCTACCAATGACACCAAATGATAGGCTGGGCAAAAAATGTTGAGTTTTTATCATTGAGAAACCAAAGCTGAGAGAGGTTGATACACCCCAGCTCACATGGTAGTGAGTGGCAGATTCTCTGTACCCTTAAACCATGTTTCTCTCTCAGAAGTCACCCCATAAATATCCTGAACAATTGATTGAATTCAACTGAACCAACTTTTACTGAATGTATCTACAAGGCAGCATTTTAGATGCTTTGGGGGATTAAAAAAAGATTATTCAGATCCTCTTTCTGTCTTTAATGATCTCATAAGTTTGAAGAGAAAGGAAGTGACATTCAAGTAACCTCAATCAAAGGCACAATAGTGAGATATCATGCAAGTGACTTGATTTATTCAATTTTTAAATAATATCAATTAGAAACCCCATGTATATAATGATAGCCCTTTGGATCAAGGGGAAAAATGGAATCGTTTGTACTCTATTCGCATAGATGCCAGCTCATCACATTAAGAATGATGCTCTTGTGTCTGAAAATGAGTGGGACTCTGGCTGAGTTTGCTGGTGCGCTTAAACTAATTCTAGCCCAGTATAATGAGTAGCTTCCCATTGAAATCTAGTATAAATATTTAGAGAAGAAATTGGACTAGCTGTTGCTAGATATTGTTATCACTGTATGAAGACTGGGTGCTTGAACTAAATGTGGCTTTGAAATGCAAGTTTGTCCTTATTATGTAAATTAGGACTCAGAGTTCTCAGCTGTTTTCCCTCAATACACACAAAGCTTGACTGCAAGGTCCAACGAGCTTTCATAGTCTTATCCAGCTGTCTTGGCAACATTAATTCCTGTAGAAGCCAAAAGAATGTGTTCTGGCTTTGCCTGGAATATTAAAAAAATAGAAAAACAAAGCTACACTTATGGATGTTGATTAAGATAATGGGACAGGGAGTTTGATGTGAAATAGCCTTGGAAATAATGATATGATATCTTATTTAACCCAAGTTTAGTTTTATAAAATAGGACCTTATTCATGAATTTTAAGCCTTTATTATATACTAAAGTCTGGAAATTATGTTATCATTATAAAACCAGTCTAAATAGAGGCTTGGGGGTTGCATTCCAGGGGAAGTGTGCTATCTTCTCCTTGTCAGCTTAGTTCTTTTCTTCCATGTGGAAAAGATGGCTATCTCCATTTCAGTCTTTATAGCCATGTTCCAGACAAAGGAAGAAGGAAGGATATGTAACCCCACTTCAATCAGTCCCCTTTAAAGGGTTCTTAGAAGCTACACCTACAGACTTTTGCTTCCATCTCATTCGCTATCACTCTATAGTAGGCTGAGGTCTGTAGTCTTCCTTACTCCCTCCTTTTCCCTTACCTCAATCTCTCCATACCTCCCTCTCTTTCTTCCTTCCTGTATTGCTACAATCTATAAGAAGGAGAAGGAGAATGAACTGGCAGTTTCCTCTACAGATAGACCTTTATTTCATAAATTATAGCTTCCTTTAAGCCTTAATGCATAAAAAAGTTTACACATGATGAGAGAAAATGATTTCTCTGAAGTTTTTGTAACAACTCCATTGCTACTGAAGATATGTATGTCTTCTCGATATATCTTGGGTTCGGATTGCTAGGTATCATTGGTTTTTCTTTTCTCTCTTTTTATTCTCTCTTTGTATTATTACTACACTTCAGGGATTTTTTTCCTTGTCCTATGACTAGTGTCTCCCAGAAAAATGAATGCCTTAGTTTCATTCTTGGTTGTTCCTAAAATACATTCATGTTTATTGTCTAATTTTCCTCTCAACAATCCTGCTATCCTGGAGCTAGCAGGATAAAAATTATCTTCCCAATTTTATAGCTGAGGACACCAAGTCTCACAGTTTTAGTGGTCACTCAAGGGCATCTAGGTAGTAAGTAGCAGTAAAAAGACCTGGTATTTGTACCAAATGACTCCATCTTTAAGTTCACCCCTGTTTCCAAGAATCCAGTCATTTTGTTTTTGACAGGGCTTCCATGTGTCTTGTCCCAGTTGCTTCCTTTGCTCCTCCTTGGTGGTAACTACTAGTTGCTGAGCTTCGTCTACTTGCCCACAGCCCACATTGTTGTCTCTCAGACCATTTCATTTTTGTGACGTAACTGAAGACTGTGGTCCACTAATCCTGAACATGAACTTTTGAGATAGACCTGGAGTGCTGATATTTCCTTAAGAACTTTGATTCCTATAGCTATTTATGTATTTTGCCAGTTCACAGGGACAGGACCAAAGAAAATCAGGGCTTGGCTAAAAATTATACTGTGTGAAATGTCCGAAATTAGGCTTAGCCAGGGGAATTGCTGGATAGACTTATGACCTGTGTCATTTCCCCTGGCATATTCCATGGAAATGACCATGTTTTGAAGGCTTTTACTGGCATAGTGGATTATGTTTCTTGCTGAGAAGAACAGATAACTACTGGATTGCTCTCTTACCAAAGGGTGGAAGTAAAATCAATCTTCTCAAGCCTACTTGGAATGATCTTCCAGCTCTCTGACTCCTGCTTGTAATTGGATTACTGGCTTTAAATGCCGCTTCAGGAATCAAGGAAAAGGTAGGGATTGAACTGTGTTTTGCCTCTGTGCTAACATTCCTCTCATCGTCAATCAGAAGTTGACTGTCAAAAGAGGACAAGGACTGAGAGATGATAAAACAGTACTACTAGTCATGGAAACAAATTTAAGAGATGATCTTCACCAAACTCGCCTTCAGTATGTGTATGGCATACTTTGCATCTATTTCCTGGAAATTTCTGGAGTGTGCTTTTATGTTTTCCTGGAATATGAGATGGTGTTTATGAAGGGCATCCTCTTCATCATACTGCACATTGTGTTTTCTTCCTTCCAGGCATGAAGTAGAGTATGGTTATAAATATGGTTGTCTGTTTTCTTTTTTTTTTTTTTTGAGGTGGGGAGTATTTTATTTTTCACTTTCTTTTTAAATATAAATTTATTTATTTTAATTGGAGGCTAATTACTTTACAATATTGTATTGGTTTTGCCATACATCAACATGAAGGACCCCCATTCTTCACCAAAGCAAATTCAATTTGCTTCACATTTCTCCTATTGAAATAAGCATTTGCCAAATAATCAACAGTGAATATCTGAGAGGAATATTGAATCCAGTTCAACAGTGGTTTTTCCTTGTTTGGACACAGAATGAAAGATTCCTAACCTTTCAAAGGTTAAACCCTCCTTCACTCATGGCATGCTATCATCAGTTTGTGCAAGTCTCCCCTCTTTTGTAAATCATTCTTCCCTTCATTAATCCCCTGTCCTAAACCACTTTTGTACAGAAGGGCATCCTTTGTTAACTATACAATTCATGTTTTATTTATTTTTAAAAAAATCTTTAATTCTCAGCTTTCTGGGCGGGCCGCTGGCGCACCCCGTGCGGTAGATTGAGACTGTTTACAATAGCCAGGACATGGAAACAACCTAGATGTCCATCAGCAGATGAATGGATAAGAAAGCTGTGGTACATATACACAATGGAGTATTACTCAGCCGTTAAAAAGAATTCATTTGAATCAGTTCTGATGAGATGGGTGAAACTGGAGCCAATTATACAGAGTGAAGTAAGCCAGAAAGAAAAACACCAATACAGTATACTAACACATATATATGGAATTTAGGAAGATGGCAATGACGACCCTGTATGCAAGACAGGAAAAAAGACACAGATGTGTATACCAGACTTTTGGACTCAGAGGGAGAGGGAGAGGGTGGGATGATTTGGGAGAATGGGAATTATAACATGTATACTGTCATGTAAGAATTGAATCGCCAGTCCATGTCTGATGTAGGGTGCAGCTTGCTTGGGGCTGGTGCATGGGGATGACCCAGAGAGATGTTGTGGGGAGGGAGGTGGGAGGGGGGTTCATGTTTGGGAACGCATGTAAGAATTAAAGATTTTAAAATTTAAAAAAAATAAAAAATTAAAATTAAAAAAAAATCTTTAATTCTTACAATGAAATAGTGATAGTTTCAGTGTCTCTAACTATACTAGAGTTAAGCCAAGCATACCATTTGAGTCACATGGCACTTTTGAACCCATCATGTATGATAGGTAGCTGGAGGGTGAGAGACTAAAATATTGAATGTTTCTAATGGGGCATTGCCATTTGAACAGCAGCAAGTTATGGTAATGTTTGATAGAATGAAAACAATGCCATTTGATGCCTTTTCAGGCATATGGATGCATATAATGTAGTGGCCAGGCATTCTGTTAAGATCATATACATGTGACTCTAAATTGCCTCTTGGAAGTTAAGCAACTTTCAGGAGTGCAGAAATGTGTAATTCTAAAGGCTTCACATTCATACTCTAGACCGAAGGCTCCCCATTCATATCCTAGACTAGGTAGGTGCTGTGTTCTAGATTTGCATAGTGCACAGCTTATACAACGGTTCATAGTGACCCTTTGTACTTTGTTATACAAATCCTGTGAAATGCTCAATACCTTGGGGGATCGAAGATCTATACATTGCTGTATTTACAATGATTAGCTATGTTTTCTCATAAGTGCAGCAACAAAAATTAGCATCCAGAATTTAAATGGTTTTATTTAAGTTCTTTCAATTTCCATATACAAAATACTAAGAATACAAAAAACGAGGAGATATCTACTAGTGTGCAGTCTTCTATTTTTTTCTAATGTTATTGCAGACAATTAAAAATGCAAACAATTTAAGTATTAACTGGATGGTCAGGTGAGGTTCAATGAAAAATATTTAACACTACACTCATCACATTCACATGACTCTCTTTGTGTTGATGAGTTTTGAGGAAATTATGCATGGGGGCAAAGGGAATTGTGTACAACACAATGAGAGACCATAATGCTTTATGGATTCTTTTCCATGTGTCCATATCTTTTTCATCAGAAAGAGCTCAATGATCTCATTCAAAATAAAAATATATTCACTTTTATAACTCCCAAGTACCTAGCACAATACCTTGTAAGAATAAGTCATTCAATAAATTATTGTTTTTATTTTTATTTAAGCATTACTACTTACCATATTTATTCCACATACCAGATTTCTCTAGGCCATTGTCACTATGACAAAAATTCATCATGCTGAATGGTATATCCCCCTTGCTCTCATTAATTTTTTTCTGGCACCTTACTATGTTACTGATGTTAATTGTTTTAGCAAAGCTTGATTGTGTGAATTCTCAAAAAATTCCATAATTCCATTTGTAAATTTTATTTGCAAAAGCATTCTTTCAATTGTTCATCTATCACTATAGTAATAAATTATACAAAATGTGAGTCAAGGATTTTTATCCATAATGTTTATTATACTATTAATTGATTTAGAAAATTGCATGCCCTAGAATTAGAAATTCATTTTATTTGTTTGCTCTATAAATACAACCAGGAACAAAATATGATTTGATCAAGAAGTCACCTCTGCTGTTTGGGATCCAAGATGGGAGGGGTCAGTCAAGTGAAATCAGCATTTGGGTCATGGTTTTGCTAGGTTCCAAGAAGCCTGCAAGTCTTCCCATAGGTTTCCTTTCCTCATCTCTCAAGCTCTTTACCTTTGTCTTGCTGGCATGAGTTGATTGCTCATCACTGTTTGCGTTACACTGTGTGGATCCCTGCTGAGATCACTGCAGATGGAGAAGGATGGCCTCCATCAAAGCAAATCAGAGAAACTTCCATGAGGGAAGCCAAGGTGTCATTTCCTGGGACCAAATGGTCAGTACTCCCTTTATTTAGTCTTTCCCAGCAGGCTGCTCTGTAGGTCACCAGCAAATGCACTTTTCCTCTTTACATTTAGTCTAAATGTTCTCACAACTGACACTTTGAAAATGGCATGCCACATATAATTACCTGTGTCAGTTGCCAATCGATTTTGTGGGTGACCAGTCAGCATCTTTGATTAGGGTGCAGAGTAAATGCGAACAAGGTTATTGGGTTACTGGTTGATTCTTCCTTTGTGGTTACATACTGGATCCCCATCAGGCCTGAGTTGTCACACCCAAGGACAAATGCAAATAGAAGATACACTTCAGTACTGCAGGAAAACACAGTATCTAAGGCGTTCTGACAAGTGGGCTGAGCACTGTAATAGAGAATCCAAAATGATAAAGTCAAGCAGGGTTTCCAGCCTATTTGCTGAATTTTATGCCAGAAATAGCCAGAGTCAGTGTGGTGGAAATTAGGACAGCCTCTTGGAGGTCCTTAGATGTTAGAATGGTCATCAAAGCAAGGATAAAGGCAGATGTTCACATAATGCATGGGATATTAATATGGGAGCTGAGACAAAGTGAATCACAGAGCTCTAGACTTGATTCCAATATCCCAGCTGGACTTGTCTGCTGTAATGCTTTTGGCACCCAGGACTTGGGGGATATCTTAGTCCTCATATGAGAATCAATGGCCTTTAACTGAAGATGGAGGAGGGGTGCAACTGTTGGGAATCATGCTGGATCTGAGAGGCCCTGGCCACTGGAGCTGCAAATAGGTGTCCTTAGTCATAGGGAAGCACATCGCAGGTGTTGAGTGCAGAGATTCTCAAATGCGATCATGCAGCAAATCATCTGGAAGTCTTGTGAAAACACAGAATGCCAGGTTCCACCGCCAGAGTTTCTGATTCAGTAGGCTTAGCATGAGAGAATTGGCATTTCTGAAATGTTTCTAGGTGATGGTGATGTCTATGTTCTAGGGATTGTGCTTTGACTATCACTTGTATAGACAAATGCTATTTCATTTATTGAAGGAACAGCAGAATAATCTTTTCTGGCTTCTGGTTCAAGAAGACAGACCAGGTCCTTGTGGTTTTCTTCTCTCTGTCCTGAGAAGGCAATAAAAATATAAAAAAAAAAAACACCAAATATGGAAGAGAATCTCATTTCTTGAAGAAGGAAATGTATGACATCCAAGGAAGAGGATTTATGGATGTTAATGGATAAAATAAGATGGGAAACAGCAGGCTAGGGTATGTATTAATAGAGAAGATCTGTATCATTTTCTCAAATGATTGCTGGACAGCTTCAGACTCAAAGTTGCCAGCAACAGTGGACAATGGAAGTTAGAAGGGTAATTTTAAATGGGGGACAAGACTGCAAGAGATGATTACATGAAACATTACGTGCAGAGTAATTGGCTCCTCATAATCCAATCCCCCCCTTCAGAATGCACAGTAGGCAGAAAGTAGGTCACCCAGAATTTCACTCTGAGGCAAAAATGAAAACAAACCAAAGAAAATCATATGAACAAACCACAAAGACTTGAAAGGCTTTTATTTAAGGAAAATGTATAAATTTCCTGGGAGGAAGTAGGATTACTGTGGTAGATGCTGATATCCTCATTGTTGCATTTCGGAGCCTTGTAAAATAAAGTCTACCAATTAACAAGCCCCAACTATGTCAAAGAGTTGTTTATCTAAGGAGAAGTCTAGCAAGATAAGATCTGCATGTAGAGCAGCTATTGATTTTAATTATGAAAGTTTAACCAAAGACCACCAGACATGTAACAAAAAGAGCAACAGATAGGAGATAAAAAGACCAATTGACCCTAGAAGTAAGTGGTAGTTTTTGAAATAGAATAACACAACAAAAATAGGTATCTTACAAGTGATGAGAAGATACTGTCACACAAGAACAGAAAAATATGGCAAAGAAAATTAAAGAGTGAGCTCTTGGGAATTAAACATACAATTACCAGAATGTAATTTTGCATAGAAGTTTTAGAACATGAAGTCAAGGAGAACTCTGAGAATAGAAAATTTGTAGAAAATATGAGAGAAAAAAATGACACAAAGGATTTATGGGAGGGCTCACATTGGCTAAGAGGAGTTTGAGAAGGATAATGGAAAACAAAGGGGAAGAAGTCATTGAAGACATACTAGAAGTACATTTCCTAAAGCTGAAAAAGGAAATGTTTATTGAAGGAATCCAAGGAATTCTGGAGTGAAGGAATAGGAAAAGACGAGGTGGACATGTTATGCAATGTCAGGGCACAACTGATAAAAGATCATAAAAGCTTTGAGGGCAGGGGTTGGAGCTTACCTGCCAAACATTATAGAATCAGATCTGCATCAGATTTCTCTTTGGCACTGTAGAAGATAGGAGACAATGGAGGGATAAATCAAAGAGAAAACCATTTTAAACTTAGAATGATATACGCTACCAAGATGACTAGAAATAATACTACCCCGAATTAGAAGGAGGATAGATGTGAAATTTTATATAAATTTGGGAAGATAACTACCAGAAAAAGTAAAAATTCAATCTATCACAAATAGTTTGCTTCTGAAGAGTTGGACTGATTTTAGTGTGTACAGGATTGTTGTTCTTCATAATAATTCCTTCAGATTATTTTTTTTTACCAAGTACACATTATTTTTCTAAAATCAAGAAGGAATAAACAAAATCCAAAATTCCTTTGCCACTGAAAAAGGACTGCAGCTTTAAGATAACATGCATGATGAACACACACTTTTTGTTGTGAATTCTTCCATTAAGGAAACATTGGCTGAAATAGCTGCCTGTTTTAGAAAAAAATCTTTAGGAATTATAGTGCAGAACTAGCTGTTGATATCAACAACAACAGCCCTTTCCCCAGTTCTTTTAAGCTCATCTGCTTAGCAATATAGGAAACCTGGAGTCAGATTGGAAAAGTACTTTTCTTTTATGCCTACAATAAGTGGGCTCAAGGCTTAGTATAATTTGGAGAACTCATAAAGTATACAAATATAGGTGAATGTAGGCAGTGCCAGTATTAAGAGGAAATCTGAAATCAATAAATTAGCTTTTTTATATGCCAGAATAAGCAGATGCTTTATTGTAGTATCAAATTATATGTACCCTGGAATATAGACTATGTTGATCAGAAACTAGTGTAGCTTCTGAACAAGTAAGCACTCACATGGAGAAGGCAATGGCACCCCACTCCAGTACTCTTGCCTGGAAAATCCCATGGATGGAGGAGCCTAGTAGGCTGCAGTCCATGGGGTTGTGAAGAGTCGGACACGACTGAGTGACTTCACTTTCACTTTTCACTCTCATGCATTGGAGAAGGAAATGGCAACCCACTCCAGTGTTCTTGCCTGGAGAATCCCAGGGACAGGGGAGCCTGGTGGGCTGCCATCTATGGAGTCGCACAGAGTCGGATATGACTGAAGCGACTTAGCAAGCACTCACAAACCTAATTTCTTTCTGTGACAGAGAGATGGTTTGGTAAATGAAGGAGAGGCTGAAAGAGTAGTTTCAGTTGATTGAAGGAAAGCTCATAGAAATGGAGGTGACACTGTAAATGGAAGATGACTATGAACTGGCATCTGTTTTCCTGAAGAAGGTGCTTCAGATTGTTGTTGTTGTTTAGTCCCTAAGTCATGTCTAAATCTTTGTGACTGCGTGAACTTCAGCATGCCAGGTGTCCTTCCCTACCTCCCAGAGTTTGCTCAAACTCATGTCCATTGAGTCAGTGATGCCATCCAACCATCTCATCTTCTCTCACCCCCTTCTCCTCCTGCCCTCAATCTTTTGCAAAATCAGAGTCTTTTCCAATGAGTCAGCTGTACGCATCAGGTGGCCAAAGTATTGGAGCTTCAACATCAGTCCTTCCAATGAATATTCAGAGTTGATTTCCTTTAGGATTGACTGGCTTGATCTCCTTGCTGTCCAAAGGATTCCCAAAAATCTTCTCCAGTACCACAATTCAAAAGCATCAGTTTTTCAGCACTCAGCCTTCTTTATGATCCAACTCTCACATCCCTACATGACTCCTGGAAAACCCATAACTTTGACTATACAGAACTTTGTTGGCAAAGTGATGTCTCTGCTTTTTAATATGCTGTCTAGGTTTGTCATAGCTTTTCTTCCAAGGATCAAGCATCTTTTAATTTCATGGCTGAAGTTACCATTCACAGTGATTTTTAGAGCCCAATAAAATCTGTCACTGGTTTTACATTTTCCCCATCTATTTGCCATGAAGTGATGGGACCAGATGACATGATCTTTGTTTTTAAAATTTTGAATTTCAAGTCAGCTTTTTCATTCTCTTTTTTCACCTTCATTAAGAGGATCTTTAGTTCCTCTTTGCTTTCTGCCATTAAAGAGGTATCATGTGCATGTCTGAGGTTAATATTTCTCCCTGCAGTTATGATTTTATCTTGTGAGTCAACCAGCCCAGCGTGTTGCATAATGTACTCTGCATACAAGTTAAATAAGCAGGGTGACAATATACAGCCTTGATGTACTCTTTTCCCAATATTGAACCAGTCCATTGTTCCATGTCCAGTTCTAACTGTTGCTTCTTGTCTTGCATACAGCTTTCTTAGGAGACAGGTCAGGTGGTCTGGTATTCCCATCTCTTGAAGAATTTTCCACAGTTTGTTGTTATCCACACAGTCAAAGCAGTCAAAGGCTTTAGCATAGTCAATGAAGCAGAAGTAGGTATTTTTGTGAAATTTCCTTGCTTTCTCTGTGATCCAGTGGATGTCGGCAATTTGATCTCTGGTTCCTCTGCCTTTTTTAAACCCAGCTTGTACCTCTGAAAGGTCTTGGCTCATGTACTGCTGAAGCCTACCTCGAAGGATTTTGAGCATAACCTTGCTAGCATGAGAAATGAGAGAAACTGTCTAGTAGTCTGAGAATTCTTTGTCACTGCCCTTCTTTGGGACTGGAATGAAAACTGACCTTTTCCAATCTTGTGGCCACTGTTGAATTTTCCAAATTTGTTGGCATATTGAGTGCAGCACTTTAACAGCATCATCTTTTAGGATTTGAAATAGCCCAGCTGAAATCCCATCACCTCCACTAGCTTTGTTTGTAGTGATGCTTTCTCAGGCCCACTTGACTTCACATTCCAGGGTGTCTGGATCTAGGTGAGTGACCACACCATTGTGGTTATCCCAGTCATGAAAACATTTTTTGTATAGTTCTGTGTATTCTTGTTACCTCTTCTTAATCTCTTCTGCTTCTGGTAGGTCCTTACCATTTCTGTCCTTTATCATGGCCATCCTTGCATGAAATGTTCCCTTGCTATCCAATTTTCTTGACGAAATCTCTCATCTTTCCCATTATGTTGTTTTACTCCACTTACTTGCATTGTTCATTGAAGAAGGCCTTCTTATCTCGCCTTGCTATTCTCTGGAATCCTGCTTTAAGTGGATATATCTTTCCTGTTCTCCCTTGCTTTTCACTTTTCTTCATTCCTCAGTTATTTGTAAAGCCTCCTCAGACCACCACTTTGCATTCTTGCAGTTACTTTTCTTTGGGGTGGTTTTGATCACTGCCTCCTGTACAGTGTTACGAAGTTCTGTCCATAGTTCTTTAGGCACTCTGTCTACTAGATCTAATCCCTTGAATCTATTCATCACCTCTACTGTATAATCATAAGGGATTTGACTTAGGTCATATCTGAATGGCCTAGAGTTTTCTCTACTTTATTCAATTAAAGTACAGGCTAGCAGTAAGCCAGCCAGGACAAAGTGCAAGCTTGGAGTCATCCAATCAGGGCAAAGTACAGACTAGGATTCAGCCAATCACAGCAAAGTACAGGCTAGGAGTCAGCCAATCAGGGCAACATGCAGGCTAGAAATCAGCCAAACAGAGCCACGTAGAGGCTAGGATTTGGCCATTCAGAGCAAAGACAGGCTAGAAGTTAGCCACTCAGGGCAAAATACAGGATAGGAGTCAGCCAATCAGGACAATGTACAGGCTAGGAGTCAGCCAATCAGGACAATGTACAGGCTAGGAGTCAGTCAAGACTAAGTGATAGGAGTCAGCCAATCAGGGTTAAGTACAACATTTTTGTTTTTCAGTTGCTAAGTCATGTCTGGCTTTTTCAGCCCCATGGACCACAGCATGCCAGCCATCACTGTCCTTCACGATCTCCTGGACTATGCTGAAATTTATGTTCATTGAGTTGGTGATGCTATCTAAACATCTCTTCCTCCTCACCCCCTTATCCTTTTGCCTTCATTCTTCCCCAGCATCAGGGTCTCTTTCCCAGTGAGTCATCTGTACACATCAGGTGGCCAAAGGATTGGAGCTTTAGCTTCAGCGTTAGACCACAAAATTAATATTCAGTGTTGATTTCCTTTAGGATTGACTCATTTGATCTCCTTGCAGTCTAAGAGACTCTCAAGAGTTTTCTCCACCCCCACAATTTGAAAGCATCAATTCTTTGGTGCTCAGCCTTCTTTACGGTCCAACTTTCACAGCCATACATGACTACTGGAGAAACCATAGCTTTGATTATACGGAACTTTGTCAGCAAAGTGATGTCTCTGTTTTTTAGTATGCTGTCTAGGTTTGTCATAGCTTTTCTTCCAAGGAGCAAGCATCTTTTAATTTTGTAGCTGCAGTCACCATCTGCAGTGATTTTGGAACCTCCCCAAAATAAAATCTGTCACTGCTTCCAGTTTCTCCCCATCTATTTGCCATGAAGTAATGGGACCAGATGCCATGATCCTAGTTTTTTTGAATGTTAAGTTTTAGGGCAGGTTTTTCACTCTCTTCTTTCACCTTCATCAAGAGGCTCTTTGGTTTCTGTTCCTACTTACTTTCTGCCGTTAAAGTGGTATCATCTGCATTTCTCACATTGTTGATATTTCTCCTGGCAGTCTTGATTCCAACTTGTGAGTCATTCAGCCCAGCATTTCACATAATGTACTCTGCGTATAAGTTAAATAAGCAGGGAGACAATAGCCTTGACATACTCCTTTCCCAGTTTTCAGCCAGTCTCTTGTTCTGTGTCCGGTTCTAACTGTTGCTTCTGGTCCAGCATACAGGTTTCTCAGCAGACAGTTAGGGTGGTACGGTATTACCATCTCTTTAAGAATTCCCCACAGTTTGTTGTGATCCACACAGTAAAAAAACTTTAGCATAGTCAATGAAGCAGAAGTAGATTTTTTTTTTGGAATTCCCTTGCTTTTTCTATGATCCAGTAGATGCTGCCAATTTGATCTCTGGTTCCTCTTGTTTCCAGATTGTACATCTGAAAGTTCTTGGTTTATGTACTGTTGAAGCCTTGCTTGGAGGATTTTGAACATAATCTTGCTAGCATATGAAGTCAGTGAAATTGCACAGTAATTTGAATATTGTTTGGCATTGCCTTTCTTATGGACTTGAATGAAAACTGACCTTTCCTAGTCCTATGGCCACTGCTGAGTTTTCCAAATTTGTTGGCATATTGAGTGAAGCAGTTTAACAGAATCATTTTGGGGATTTTAAATACCTCAGGTGGAATTCCATTATCCCCACTAGCTTTGTTTGTAGTGATGCTTCCTCAGGCCCACTTGACTTCACTCTCCAAGATGTCTAGCTCTAGGTGAATGATCACACCATCATGGTTATCCGAGTCATTAAGACCTTTTGTGTACAATCTTCTGTGTATTCCTGCCACCTCTTCTTAATATCTTCTGCTTCTGTTAGGTTCATACCATTTCTGTCCTTTATTGTGCCCATCTTCGCATGAAATGTTCCCTTGCTATCTCCAATTTTCTTGACTAGACCTCTAGTCTTTCCTATTCTATTACTTTCCTTTATTTCTTTACATTGTTCACTTAAGAAGACATTTTATCTCTCCTTGGTATTCTTTCAAACTCTGCATTCAGTTGGATATATCTTTTCCTTTCTCTCTTGCCTTTCACTTCTTTTCTCAGCTATGTGTAAGGCCTCTTCAGACAACCACTTTGCCTTCTTGGATTTTCTTGGGGATGATTTTGGTCACCACCTCCTGTGGGACATATTAATGCACTGTTATTCCCTAGAAGAATTGTTGAGTGATATCCTTTAATTGTAAGTTTGGGGATAAGTGGTTTGGTATCCTCATATGTGACATGTGATGGAGTCGAGAATGTTTCTTAAAACAGCAACAGAAAAAAAGCTTAAAGGGAGGATGAGAAGGAGAACCCTCTCAAATCTTTGCAAAGTCTATAGGTAACTCTACACATTGGCCAGTTTCACTCCATTGGATTATTTACACATTCAGTGGATGACTATAATAATGGGTGAGCTTGCATGTATAGACACAAATATCAGAATTTAAAGTGAAGCTGGTACCAAGAAAGAAAGTGTGGGATTAGCATGAAGTAGTAGTTTGTAGAATTACTAGTAGTTTGAGATTGATACATATACACTATTGATACTATGTATAAAGCAGATAACTAATGAGAACCTATTGTATAGCACAGGGAACCCTACTCAGTTCTCTGTGGTGGCCTAAATGGAGAGGAAATCCAAAGATGGGAATATGTGCATACATATAGCTGATTCACTTTGCTGTACAGTAGAAACTAGCACAGCATTATAAAGCAAGTCTACTCCTATAAAAGTTTTTTTTTAATGACAAAGTAAAACTGATACAATAGACAAGTTGGAGGAAGGATAAACAGGGAAAGAAAAAAACAGGCCCAGACAGAAAGAGAGAGAGCAGGGCACTTCCCTGTAGATGTAAGGAAATCCAGAAATAATATCTCAGTCATAACAAGTGACAAACTGACCACAATATTGGGAGATATCCTTCTATTACAGTGTGCTTAGTTGAGTGCTATGCACTTTGCTACTTATACAGCATAAAGGATACAGAGGGCATTGAGAGGGTTCTTTTTTTTCAGATTTTATTTTATTTATTTATTTTTTTACTTTACATATTGTATTGGTGTTGCCATACATCAACATGAATCCGCCATGGGTGTACACGTGTTCCCAATCCTGAACCCCCCTCCCACCTCCCTCCCCAACCATCTCTCTGGGTCATCCCAGTGCACCAGCCCCAATACAGCAAAAGAGACACAGATGTATAGAGAGGGTTCATTTTTAAACAAAGTTAAGACCTGTGAGGAGAGGATAAAGAAAGTGGAAATTTTAAGAATAAAGGACACAACAACTGAGAAGAATTTATTCATAGCCTTTAGGAATATAATAGAATCTTCCTCAGAACACAGACTGCCTTTTCTGCTGAGGGAAAAACAGCAAGAAATACTCAGTTAAGATCTAGGAAAGGGAGCTTTCCTGGTGTCTCAGATGGTAAAGAATCCACCTGCAATATGAGGTCTGGGAAGAAGCTCTGCTATTATTGCTAAAAGAATGGACAGCATTTGAGCCTGTTCTTATGTTTAAACAATATGGCAGACATCAACCTCAACAATAACCCAATTAATCCAGGATTGTCTGAGAAAAAGTAATTTTTACTTGATGAGTGCTGTATTAGCTCGAGAATGAAAAAAATATAGAGAGATTGATAACAAAGAAGGAATTGGATCACGTAGTTATGGAAGCTGACAAATCCCAAGATGTGCCATTGGAAAGAAGAGTTGATGATGTTGTTCAGTCTGAATGCTGCAGAACTGAGACCCAGAAAGAGATGTTTCAGTTCAGTTCCAAATGCAGGAGAGAACCTGTGTCCTGGCTCTGAGCAGTCATGCAGGGGGAGTTTCATCTTCAGTTCAGTTCAGTTGCTATGTCGTGTCCGACTCTTTGTAACCCCATGCACTGCAGCACACCAGGCTTCCCTGTCCAACTCCTGGAGCTTGCTCAAACTCATAGTCATCAAGTCAGTGATGCCATCCAAACATCTCATCCTCTGTTGTCCCCTTCTCTTCCTGCCATCAGTTTTTCCAGGATCAGGGTCTTTTCCAGTGACTCAGTTCTTCACATCAGGTGGCCAAAGTAATGGAATTTCAGCTTCAGCAACAGTCCTTCCAGTGAATATTCAGGGCTGGTTTCCCTTAGCGTGGACTGGTTTGATCTCCTTGAAGTCCAAGAGACTCTCAAGAGTCTTCTCCAATACCACAGTTTAAAAGCATCAATTCATTGGCACTCAGTTTTCTTTATGGTTCAACTCTCACATCCATACATGACTACTGGAGAAACTATAGCTTTGACTAGACAGACCTTTGTCACCATAGCAATGTGTCTGCTTTTTAATATGCTGTCTAGGTTTGTCACTATCTTTTTTTTTTTTCAAGGAGCAGGCATCTTTTAATTTCATGGCTGCAGTCACCATCTGAAGTGCTTTTGCAGCCCAATGCAATAAAGTTTCTCACTGTTTTCCTTTTTTCTCCATCTATTTGCCATGAAGTGACAGGACTGGATGCCATGATTTTGTGTTTTGATTGTTGAGTTTTAAGCCAGCTTTTTCAGCTCTCCTCTTTCACTTTCATCAAGAGGCTCTTTAGTTTTTCTTTGCTTCCTGCCATAAGTGTGGTGTCACCTGCAATATTTGAGGTTATTGATATTTCTCCTGGAAATCTTGATTCCAGCTTGTGCTTAAACCAGCCCGGCATTTTGCATGATGTACTCTGCATGCAAGTTAAATAAACAGGGTGACAATATACAGTCTTGACATACTCCTTTCCCAGTTTGGAACCAGTCTGTTTTCCATTTCCGGTTCTAACTGTTGCTTCTTGATCTGCATACAGATTTCTCAGGAGGCAGGTAATGTGGTCTGGTATTCCCATCTCTTTCAGAATTTTCCAATTTGTTGTGATCCACACATTCAAAGGCTTTGGTGTAGTCAATAAAGCAGAAGCAGATGGAACTCTCTTGCTTTTTTGTGATCCAACAGATGTTGGTAATTTGATCTCTGGTTCCTCTGCCTTTTCTAAATCCAGCTTGAACTCCTGGAAGTTCGTGGTTCACATACTGTTGAAGCCTGGCTTGGAGAATTTTGAGCATTACTTTGCTAGTGTGTGATATGAGTGCAATCATGTGGTAGTTTGAACATTCTTTGGCATTGCCTTTCTTTGGGATTGGAATGAAAACTGACCTTTTCTAGTCCTGTGGCCACTGCTGAGTTTTCCAAATTTGCTGGCATATTGAGCGCAGCACTTTCACAACATCATGTTTTAGGATTTGAAATAGCTCAGCTGGAATTCCATCACCTCCACTAGCTTTGTTTGTAGTGATGCTTCCTAATGCTCACTTGACTTCACATTCCAGGATGTCTGGCTCTAGGTGAGTGATCACAGCATCATGGTTATCTGGGTCATTAAGATGTCTTTTGTGTAGTTCTTCTGTGTATTCTTGCCAAGTCTTAATATCTTCTGCTTCTGTTAGGTCCATACCATTTCTGTCCTTTATTGTGCCCATCTTTGTATGAAATGTTCCCTTGGAATCTCTAGTTTTCTTAAAGAGATCTCTAGTCTTTCCCATTCTGTTGTTTTCCTCTATTTCTTTGCACTGATCACTGAGGAAGGCTTTATTTTCTCCTCTTGATATTATTTTGAACTCTGCATTTAGGTGGATATATCTTTCCTTTTCTCTTTTACCTTTAGCTTCTCTTCTTTTCTCAGATGGGGATGATCTTGATCCCTGCCTCCTGTACAATGTCACAAACCTCTGTTCATAGTTCTTCAGGCATTCTGTCTATCAAATCAAATATCTTGAATCTATTTGTCACTTCCACTGTATAATCATAGGGGGTTTGATATAGGTCATACCTGAATGGTCTCATGGTTTCCCCTACTTTATTAAATTTTTTTTGAGATGCAATATTTTTATTAGCCTAGTGCAATTAGCTTTCTTTTTTTAATTTTTATTTTTACTTTATTTTACTTTACAATACTGTATTGGTTTTGCCATACATTGACATGAATCCACCATGGGTGTACATGCGTTCCCAAACATGAACCCCCCTCCCACCTCCCTCCCCATAACATCCCTCTGGGTCATCCCCGTGCACCAGCCCCAAGCATGCTGTATCCTGCATCGGACATAGACTGGCGATTCGATTCTTACATGATAGTATACATGTTACAATGCCATTCTACCAAATCATCCCACCCTCTCCCTCTCCCTCTGAGTCCAAAAGTCTGCTATACACATCTGTGTCGTTTTTGCTGTCTTGCATACAGGGTCATCATTGCCATCTTTCTAAATTCCATATATATGTGTTAGTATACTGTATTGGTGTTTTTCTTTCTGGCTTACTTCACTCTGTATAATCGGCTACAGTTTCATCCATCTCATCCGAACTGACTCAAATGTATTCTTTTTAACGACTGAGTAATACTCCATTGTGTATATGTACCACTGCTTTCTTATCCATTCATCTGCTGATGGACATCTAGGTTGTTTCCATGTCCTGGCTGTTATAAATAGTGCTGCGATGAACATTGGGGTACATGTGTCTCTTTCAATTCTGGTTTCCTCGGTGTGTATGCCCAGCAGTGGGATTGCTGGGTCATAAGGCAGTTCTATTTGCAATTTTTAAAGGAATCTCCACACTGTTCTCCATAGTGGCTGTACTAGTTTGCATTCCCACCAACAGTGTAGGAGGGTTCCCTTTTCTCCACACCGTCTCCAGCATTTATTGCTTGCAGATTTTTGGATCACAGCCATTCTGACTGGTGTGAAGTGGTACCTCATTGTGGTTTTGATTTGCATTTCTCTAATAATGAGTGATGTTGAGCATCTTTTCATGTGTTTGTTAGCCATCCGTATGTCTTCTTTGGAGAAATGTCTATTTAGTTCTTTGGCCCATTTTTTGATTGGGTCGTTTATTTTTCTGGAATTGGGCTGCTTAAGTTGCTTGTATATTTTTGAGATTAGTTGTTTGTCAGTTGTTTCATTTGCTATTATTTTCTCCCATTCAGAAGGCTGTCTTTTCACCTTGCTTATATTTTCCTTTGTTGTCCAACAACACATTAAAAAGATCATACACCATGACCAAGTGGGCTTTATCCCAGGGATGCAAGGATTCTTCAGTATCCACAAATCAATCAATGTAATTCACCACATTAACAAATTGAAAAATAAAAGCCATATGATTATCTCAATAGATTCAGAGAAGGCCTTTGACAAAATTCAATATCCATTTATGATAATAACTCTCCAGAAAGCAGGAATAGAAGGAACATACCTCAACATAATAAAAGCTATATATGACAAACCCACAGCAAACATTATCCTCAATGGTGAAAAATTGAAAGCATTTCCCCTAAAGTCAGGAACAAGACAAGGGTGCCCACTTTCACCGCTACTATTCAACATAGTTCTGGAAGTTTTGGCCACAGCAATCAGAGCAGAAAAAGAAATAAAAGGAATCCAAATGGGAAAAGAAGAAGTAAAACTCTCACTGTTTGCAGATGACATGATCCTCTACATAGAAAACCCTACTTTATTAAATTTAAGTCTGAATTTTGCAACAAGGAGTTCATGGTCTGAGCCACAGTCAGCTCCTGATCTTGTTTTTGCTGTCTACATAGAGCTTTTCCATCTTTGGCTGCAAAGAATATAATCAATCTGATTTCAGTATTGACCATCTGGTGATGTCCATATGTAGAGTTGTCTCTTGTATTGTTGGAAGAAGGTGTTTGCTATGACCAGTGTGTTCTCTTGGCAAAACTCTGTTAGCCTTTGCCCTGCTTCATTCTGTACTCCAAGGCCAAATTTACCTGTTACTCCAGGTATCTCTTGACTTCCTACTTTTGCATTGTAGTCCCCTATGATGAAAAGGATATCTTTTTTTGGTGTTAGTTTTAGAAGGTCTTGTAGGTCTTCATAGAACCTTTCAACTTCAGCTTCTTTGGCATTAGTGGTTGGGGCATAGACTTGGATTACTGTGATATTTGAATGGTTTGCCTTGGAAACAGAGATCATACTGTAATTTTTGAGACTGCACCCAAGTACTTCATTTTGGACTCTTTTGTTGCCTATGAGGGCTAGTCCATTTCTTCTAAGGGATTCTTGCCCACAGTAGTAGATATAATGGTCATCTGAATTAAATTCACCCATTCGAGTCCATTGTAGTTTACTGATTCCTAAAATGTTGATGTTCACTCTTGCCATCTTCTGTTTTACCACCTTCAATTTACCTTGAATTGTGGCCCTAATGTTCCAGGTTTCTATGCAATATTGTTCTTACAGCATTGGACTTTCCATCTATCACCAGTCACATCCACAACTGGGCGTTGTTTTCACTTTGGCTCCATCTCTTCATTCTTTCTGGAGTTATTTCTCTGCTCTTCTCCAGTAGCATATTGGGCACCTACCAACCTGGGGAGTTCATCTTTCAGTGTCATATGTTTTTGCCTTTTCATACTGTTTATGGGGTTCTCAAGGCAAGAATACTGAAGTGGTTTGCCATTCTCTTCTCCAGTGGACCACATTTCATCAGAACTCTCCACTATGACCTGTCCATCTTGGGTGTCCCTACAGGACATGGCTCATAGTTTCTTTGAGTTACAGGAGGCTGTGGTCCATGTGATCAGTTTGATTAGTTTTCTGTGATTGTGGTTTTTATTCTGTCTGCCCTCTGATGGATAATGATAAGAGGCTTATGGAAGCTTCCTGATGGGAGAGACTAACTGATTGGGAAACTTGGTCTTCACTTGTCCAAGGCATCTTCCCAACCCAGGGGTCAAACCCAGTTCTTCCACATTGCAGGCAGATTCTTTACCAGCTAAGTTACTAGGGGAGCCCCAAGTTTTGTCTTACTCAGCCTTTTTGTTCTATTCAGATCTTCACTTGATTGGATAAGACCCACCCACATTAGTGATGTTTCCTACTTGCTCAGATGCAGACTTAAGACAGGACAAGTATTGGGAATGGCAATTGATATTTCCATAGGGAATATTGAAAATAATTAACATGCATACAGTAAGTAATGCCCCATAAAAGTATTTTATGAAATGTAAAGCCTCAGACAAATGTTAGTGGATATAAGGATATAGAAAACTAAATGAAATTATCTTCTGACTGAGGCTAAGGATTGTGAAGTCATCTACAGAAACAGGTTAATTCAAAGAGCAAGTCAATAAAAATATGAAAAATGAAGCCAGAGTGATAGAGAATAATATAAAAATCAATCATAACATTAAATGTGAACAAGAAAGGTCAACAACTATATTAGACATTGAATCAAAACAAGACATATAAAACTAATATGCATTTACAAATAATTAGATCATGTGAGGCCTATTCTATGAATGCAGAATATACAACTAGGAGTTGTTATTTTGGTATTAAAGAAGGTAAATTTTGCAAACAAATTGATCACCACAATAAAAGATAAATTAAGCAACCCAAACCCTAATGTTGAATTCATGTATAACAGCTATCATACCATATCATATTTTTTTCAAATAGGTATTTTTTATTAAAAAACTATACAAACAGGTTTGTTGCTCACAAATTATAGTGAAGAATTTTAAACAATTTGTCTCCTGCCTCCAAGAAAGTATGTTTTGCCTGTATAACCTTTTCTGGCAGTGCGTTTTGATGGTATAGAAAAAAAGCCTCACAAATATTCCATATAACTTTGTTAGAACTTACAGTGAAACAGCAGAATCCAGAATCCTTACACAGCGAATAATAAAAAAAAAAACACATTTTTCTTCAAGTTGAAGTGTTTTTGAAGTTATATAAACAGTGAAGATTACAGAATAAATAGTGTCTAAAAAACAAAAGAAAAAACTTTGCTCCTATATGGACAGATGGTCATCAGAGTTCCATCCTGCTCACATTTCCCTTTCCTCTTTGACCTTGACATTATTTTGGCCACTGTATTGTCACTTGACGCTATACCCAGAAATCCACCTCATTGTCACATTACTCCTTCTGTCTAATCCTGGACCTCAGACCTTCCTGTCTAATCCTGGAAACCCACAGTTGGTTTCCATGTTTACATCAGAATAGAACAAGCTTAAAAAAAAAGACTCAAACTGGAAATTATGTTATTCAGCTGTCTGAAAAAGAAGAAAATTTTGTGTTACTGAGTAGAAAATATATTTTTAAAGTCTACATAACTTTTCTTATGGAAAATAATGAAAGCTATGGACACAGAGATGCTGAGATAATCTATCACATTTTAAGATAAGTAAAAAAATTTATGTCTTAAGATCGGGCATCCGCATAGAAATAAGAGTATTTTCTGAATAATGTGTCAATCAGGAAGAAAATCTAGTACACTACTAACAAAAAAAAATGAAAGTGTAACATGAAAATTAATGTGTTTCAGTCAAAACTGTAAGTAGGTTTTTTCCTTTCTCTTTGAATATATATTAATTAAAAAAATTAGGCTAAAACACATAAAAATAAATATGAACAAAGAATTAAAAGGGAAATTTATGCTTCAATAAATGAAAGAAACTATGAAAGGATTGGAAATCAGTAGATACTTAATGATCAAAATTGATAAAATATATTTATATTGTTGGCTCAATTAATTGAAAGCATAAGTTAGTAATATCACAGATAAAAATATAAAAATATGATGAGATGGATGAAACTGGAGCCGATTATACAGAGTGAAGTAAGCCAGAAAGAAAAACACCAATACAGTATACTAACACATATATATGGAATTTAGGAAGATGGCAATGACGACCCTGTATGCAAGACAGGAAAAAAGACACAGATGTGTATAACGGACTTTTGGACTCAGAGGGAGAGGGAGAGGGTGGGATGATTTGGGAGAATGGCATTCTAACATGTACACTATCATGTGAGAATTGAATCGCCAGTCTATGTCTGACGCAGGATACAGCATGCTTGGGGCTGGTGCATGAGGATGACCCAGAGAGATGTTATGGGGAGGGAGGTGGGAGGGGGGTTCATGTTTTGGAACGCATGTAAGAATTAAAGATTTTAAAATTTAAAAGAGAAAAAACTATAATATATATATATATATATATATATATATATATATATATATATATATATATATATATATATATATATCTTAATTCTAGTGTAATGCCATAGAAAAGAACTGAAGAATTTGTCAAAGTTCTACCCCTAAAACAGCCACCAGATTCATAGTGTTTATGTACAAGTTCTACCAAATCATTAAGGAATAATTTCCACATTATAGAAATTGTTTCAACACATATCAATAAGATAAAACAGTGATAACCTGTGAGATATGAGATAAAAACAGAGAGCAGAAAGTTGGGTGAGAAATGTTGAATTCAGTGTTTAATATGCTGAATTTGAAAAGCCAAATGGACTGTTTGGCTGTATCTAGTGAGATATTAGCTATTTATTCATTTATACCAAAACTTTTTTTGAATGCCTCTTTGTGTCAGGCACTAAATACAAAATGGTCTGTACCCTCAAAATTATTATGTGAAAGAGACAAAGAATTGACCCATATAAACAATGTACTGCTAAAAATGCTAATAATATGGGTCTCCTTTTTGTGTAGTGAGTTGAGGGGAACTTGCAAAGAGGTATTGGGGCGAATTCATCTGGCTTTAGAAATGGTTTTGACATCTGTTAATCATTCGTCTAATGTACCTACAGAATCTGTGAGATAAGAGTCTGATATAAACACCTCACTTAACTAATCTATTGAGAGGAACACAGGACATTATAACTGGTCTCTTTGTCCTCACTTTTAGCAGATCTTTGGGTGTTGCCTAAGGGGCCTGGAATGGAGTATAACCCTGGAGAAAGATGATGATCACAGCTAAGAAAATTGCAAAAAAAAAAAAAAAATTCCTATTGTCTTAGTTTGAATTCTTCCAAGCCAGATCCTGAGATGAGGCTGCATGTGCACATAGTTTATTTGGGAGATGATCCCAAGAAGTATGGTAAGAGACTGAGAAAATAAGGGGAAGGAAGACATTCAATCAAATGGGAAGCCTGTAGTCGATTGAACTGCTACTCTGGTGGGGTGGGGTGCTCTGAGAGAGCAGGGGGAACGTCCTTTAGAATCGATGGTCCTACCAAGCTGGAAGGAAGCTGGGGTATTTATCCAGCAACTCTCATCCCTCACTGGTTGAGGCCTGTCTTGTAATGCTACTCTTTGGGGCTGCCCCGGGGGCAGGCAGAGCAGACCCTACAGCCAGACCATGCCTGCAGGCAAGACACAGTGCGTGGTTGGTATAGGAACTCACTGTAGGAGGTTCCCAGGGGTGTTCTGGGGCTACTGACAGCTTCTGAAAGGCCAGTGAAAGATCTCCAGCCCTGGATGATACTCCTCTTTCATTAAGGAAGAGAGTCTAGAGACATGAATGTTGCCAGAATCTCAGTTATGTGAATGGTGGAGACATTGGTCTTGGCAGGATTGAATTTCAACCGAAAACTGCAGTTTACCGAGTGAGTGGGCTACACGCATTCATCTGAGGCACACCTCATACCAGACTCAGGTCAGGAAGACAGATTTCATGCTCTGGCTTTCAAGGGCCTGAATCTCCTGACTCAATGGACCATAACTGAAGGAAGGCCAGAAATAGAATTGATTTGCCCTTGTGTTTTCAGTGCTGAGTCAGTGTCTGACACGTGCCCAGACACTTGATTCGTGTCTGTTGAACTGAATGGTTAGTATTGCTTTGATTAGGAACCAGATGGGGCTCAATCTGCAGAAAGAGGATGGGAAAAGCCCAGAATGACACACTTTACTTAGGGCTACATTCAGGGTTCTGTGGTCAATCAGATTCATGCAAGCAGAAATCTTACCTAGAACTATAATTTGCCAGTAATTAGCAAAGAATATGTGAAAAGAGCCTTGGCAAATCCACATTGCTATCCAGGATGCCCAAATCCATGAGCTTTGGCTTCCTAATCCCCTTTCCATATCAGAATGTTTGTGCTGGGGAAAAGGAGGAATCTGTGAGTAGTGAAAGTTAGATCAGAAGATTCACTCAGTTCAGTAATCTCTCATTTTTAGACCTTACTACCCATGTAGCCAAAGTGCCTAAGTAACTGACTTCCATTCTCCACTTGGCTCATTTATGCATAAACTGCAGAGTTATTTGCAATAAACAATCCAAACAGATCACATATACCCTGGGAAATGGACTCCTTATACAAGTACTGGAAGAGTTTAGTTTGTTTTATAGCTAGTAAATTTTTATATTTTATATATATATTGGTTGAGATCAAAATGGATTTAGAGATGGCCCCCAAGGAAGAAGGAATCAAGTTACAGACCCATTGTTAAAGTTCTCTTCCCTACTATGGATCTAGAATTCTTCAGTGTAGTTTAAGGATACAGACTATGTTATAGAATAATTTTATAGTTAGATTAATTTTCTATTTGAACTTAGTAGTTACCATCCTAGTGAAAATCAAGTTTGATGAAAGCAATAACTTCATGTGCTTTGTTCACCAATGTATCTTTACCAGGGCTGACAACAGATCTCAACAAAAGTTTGTTGAGTGAATACATGAATGAACCCAGGTATTTTTTATGGTCTATCTTTATAGTTTATCACATTACTTCAGAGATGCCAAGAAGTTATATAAGAAAGTGTTAATTTAAACTAAAAATCAAATATCTACATAATTTATTTAAAACTAAAGAATAACAGAAAACAGAGGAATTATTGCCTTAAAAACAGAAAATTTTGAAGTTGCTTTTTGAAATAACCCTCCAAAAAACATAAGGTTACATCTAAAAAGGGATAGAAAATATGTCCTATTTTTTAAAAGGAGACAATTATCTGCTAAGACTGTCTTAGCAGACAAAAGAAATTACAAGTCAGTAAGCTGGTGCAGGAAAATCTCAGGGTATAAAATGAATTCACAAGCATTTCACACTGATATATTAATGAAAGACAGCTGGAAGATGCAATGAATACAGAATCTAGTCACAATAACTTTAAAATAATTTTGTGTTAATATAATTCAGGGCACATGGAATTTATTACAGGATATAATTAAAATTATGGGAGATTGAAGAAAGATGTACAAATAAGGTGATACATCTTAGCTAAAATGGAGATGGTAGTTTCTCTAGGGTATTTTATAGATTTAATGTAATCTAATACCTTTGTAGGTTTATTAATACATGTTGAAAGTAGTGATTTTCATCTGGAAGAATACATCTCTAAAAATACTAATAAACATTTAAAAATGTAATGATGGTGGGTGGTCTCCATCAGATTTAATGAATTTGTTCAAACTTCAGAATTCTAACTAGACACATATGAGAACTGATTGGTACCGACTTAGCTATAAAACCACTGAAAGAGTGGAATAGAGCTTCCTGAAAAATACTCAAATCACTGTATTTATTAGGGTAGGGTATTCGAAAGATTCTGAATCAGGACAAGAAGCATGGTTCTTGTCATGGCTCTGTGGTGCATTGTTGGTGTTAACTTTGGGCATTTTACTTAGTATTTATGAATTCATGTTTTTCATTTGCAAAATGAGGAATTTCTGCTTTCTCTCAAAGAGCTTTTGTTATTGTATGAGATTGTGATATGCATCATAAGCCACCATATAATTTATGTACTTATGTAACTTGTAAGAAATATATATATATATTTGAAAAGCTAGAAGCAACTGAGCTATGGGAAAAAGAACACAAAGTTAACATATCGGGTTGGGAAAACTGGAAGGCAATATGGGGACTCATCAACAAAAACACATGCCAAATCTCAGACTGTACATTATAGTATTTTCTATTTGTAATGAAGGATTAATGTAAAATAATACATATAAAGGTAGAAAATTCCTTATCATATCTTAATACTATTCAGACATGCATTTCTGATTATTGAAGAAATGGAGATTTTGATTACAGAACAACTTAAATATATAAAACTAAGTAGTTTTCACTCTTAAAAATGTAAGACAGCAGCTGCAAAGGGAAAGAAGCAGAACAGTATGTATCCAACATACCTGGTAAATTCTCTTAATATGGATAACCATTCATAAAATTCTCCCCCTGCTAATAAATGGATATGAGAAGCCAATTTGAATATGAGAAAATCATCCCATGGAACTAGAAATGCTCAGCTTTAGTAGTAATTAGAATGCAAATTTAAACACTTCAGGAACATCATATAGACATTAAATTTAAACTATCAGAAGAAAAATGTCAATATAATCAGTATTAGTGGAGCACTGAAAAAATTCTGCTTTTAAATGATAGTAAGATGCACATCTCTTAACATTTTAATTTCTTGAAATAAGGATGTCTCCTATGATAAATGTCTTTGTAACAGTGAGTCACCATTGAATTGGCAGCTTTTTTTTTTTTTTACTTTCTAAGTCCTATAGAAAACAATGGTGTGCTTTACAACTGATGGTATCTTAGATTTGATTAAATACGGTAGGCATTGCCACCTGCACTTTACACTGATTTTTGTCTGTGGGGAACAGCCTGGCAATCTATTACAAGAGTCATGATACTTTGACTTGATATATATACTTTGGGGAACAAAAACAGATGAAAAACCTCAAATTAAGAAAGAATTAAATTGTGTACTAGTTGGATAAAAACGCCCACTAATGTTGGAATGACAAAATCTCTGTCCACTAATGCAAAGAATGATGCACAGACATAAAAGTGATAAGCATCAAGTTGATCCATGGAAATGTGTTGACTAATCACTCAAATAAAAAAAAAGTTAAAAATTATATAAACATCAGTTAAACATAGTAAAAGTAATTTATATGTGTAACACAAGTAACAGAAATTGTAGAAATGAAATGTAATGTTCATAAGATTTCTTTCTTTTAAGTCAATTGAATTCATAAAAATGGATTTTTACCAGATAGCTCTAGGGAAGCAAGGCTATTTCTTTTAATATATCCACGAAGCTATTTAATTTTTTTCTTAATATGGAAAAAGACAGTACTTGAATGTTTCTGTATTTCTCTGGAGTTTAACTATTCAATTTAGAAACTCTAATATAGAAACAAATCTCTAAACTTAAAACACGTTGCACAATGCATTCCAGTGACAAAAGTTTAGTCTATATCTTCCTCTGCTTCAGTTTTGGAAGAAATCTAAAAATTACTTTGATTAAATAGTTAAAGTTGAGCAGTTTTTTCTTCCTAATGTAGTTAGGGCTAAAAATCATGATTAAAACATCTCCAGACTCTCTTTTTGGATCTGAGGCAAATGGCAGAATTTATCATTTTGGGGGAGTTTTAACACCATGATAACTACTTTAGAACCCTAATGGATCCTCCAGAATTGTGCCTGGAGATCATTTTCATGTCTGAAATAGCAGGTATCAAGGATAATTTGGCTGGGGTAACTCTGACAAATTCTCATAACAAATACCCTGATTACTAAAATAGTATATATTTTTTAGAAGCCCATTTATTGAACTGGGCCTGTTATCTCCAGGTAATTTATAATAAGATGAATTACTTACCTATATTAGGTGTATAGTTCTCAGAAGTTAGATTTTAAAATAGTTGTATGATTAGACTAAGAGAGCCCTAATGGATGAAATTATGTTTTAGTCAACAATGGTGATCTCAGAGAAAGAACCTGGAAATATTGTGTAGGAGAAAAGATAGGTATATTTGGCTCGATAATGGAATAGGTCCTTTTTGAATTTAAGAAGATGCTAACAATGTAGCAGTTTTCATATTGGGGCTGGACCACACTGAAGAATATTTCTGTATTTACTTGTTGTTTGTGCTGCTTGGTTGGGGGGAGGAGAGTGCTTATGCCTGGCCACAAATATTTGTCATCCATCCATCTATCTGTCCCTTCCAAATAGCATTTACTGGGCTTGTGCTTATTCTAGCTAAATGCTGGGGATAAAAATTAATAAAAGATGGTGGCTGCTATCAGTGTAGTTCAACAGGAAGTGTTCAGGGAGGCAAGAACCAAGCATAGATGATACACAGAGGATGGAACAAATATGGACTATCTCTAACAGGATCCCTTTGTACAAACCAAGAACAGTACTATTTTTTATAGAGATCTGCCCTCTTGATTCTTCCACCAATTTGGTATCATGGAATTTCATTGTCTTCTTGAAATATTGTCCTCACTTTGCTCTGTCTACACAGACCTGTAGTTCAAAGTCCAGTTAGATTATATCTTTCCTTGAAGCTTCCTGTATGTCTGTGCTAAGTGCTATTTTGTTGCTCTGGTGCAATATGGGGAAAACTTTCCTAGATTTGTGTTGGTTACATAGACTGAGTACTTACTGACAAATGCTAATATTTATTGATTATTCCAGTCATGTTGGGCCCAGATGTCCATTTCTACCCAAAATGAAGAACTCTCTTTCCATATTGTATGTGGATTGTGAATATAGTCAGAATATTTTCTCATTCAAAAACAGAAATATTATTTGACAGAGTCTGTCATTTAGTCAAAATATCAAAATTTCAGTCTCCTTTATAAAATTTAGTTTTTGCCTGGGTTCACTCCCAAGAATTTTGTAGCTCTCATCTTTTCTCAGTAAATTGATTCAACAGCTGGAGGCAATGGTTTACATGTCACTTCTGATGAAATATTTTCCATTTCCTAATTGCTTAATGAATATTTTGTCGAGTGAGTGAATGAAAGTTTGATACCATGTGAAAGGAAGTAATGAAAAAATTGGAAAGAGAGAGAGAGAGAGAGAGAGTGTGTGTGTGTGTGTGTGTGTGTGTGTATTCCAGTAAATCTGTCATCTTAGTTGTACACGTTCAGTAGAGCATTTATTCTCTGCTGGGAGCATGAACCTGCTGGAGTGTCTGATGTGGAAAAGGACAGATGACCCACACTAAGTCTCCTTCCTTGGTGCAGAATTCTATTTCCTCGTTGGTTCCCAGCACAAGCAAAACTTTCTCTCGCTCTGGCCTTGCCTAACTGTGTGAGTCTCAGGCAGTTTCAGTCTTGGTAAGATTGTGACTCTGACAACTCTGTAATGAGGGATGCCTCTACCTCTGAGCCCCTGCAAATAATGATGACAACTGTAGTGTATTCAGTAAGGTAATGCCAGCTGCTGGAAGAGAAACCTCCTGCTCTCAGTCCCTTAACACAATAAAAATGTATTTCTCATTCACGGTGCTGCTCCTGAGCAGGCAGCTGAACTTCCATGATGGTGCTGATACTTGTGCTTCCATCATGTTCTGTTCTTAGCTTCCAAGGCCATGCAGGAAAAAGGGCAGAGCAGGAAAGATGATGTGTGGGATGGCTTTTAAGGGCTAAGCTTGGAAGTGGCCTAATGTCTCATTTGCTCACCTGTTATTGGATAAAAAATCAGTCAAAGGCTGCACCCACCTCTAACGACAGCTAGGAAACAGTCTAGGTGAGTATCTAGGAAGAAGAAATGGATGGTCAACTCACCATTTCTTTTAGGCATGGGACACATTTTTTCCAACTCAGGTCCAGGGTAAATTATAAACAGTTCAGCCTCTGCAAAAAGAACCTGAATTTAGATCTAGAGTTCTGGCTCAGTGAGATTGCTCCCTCATGCTCAAAAAGCATGTTGTTGCTGCTGCTGCTGTTGTTCAGCCTCTAACTTATGGCTGACTCTTTGTAGCCCCACGAGCTGCAGCACACCAGGGTGTCCTCCACTATCTCTCAGAGTTTGCTCAACTTGATGTCTGTTGAGTCAGTGATACTGTCTAACCAGCTCATCCTCTGTTGTCTCCTTCTCTTGCTCTCGATCTTTCTCAGCACCAGGGTCTTTTCCAACAAGTCACCTCTTTGCATCAGGTAGTTAAAGTATTGGAGCTTCAGCTTTAACATTCAACATCAGTCCTTCCAGTGAATACTCAGGGTTGATTTCCTTTAGGATTGACTGGTTTGAACTCCTTGCAGTCCAAGGGGCTCTCAAGAGTCTTCCCAGCATGACAGTGAGAAAGCATCAATTCTTCAGTGCTCAGCCTTCTTTATGATCCAACTCTCACATCCTGTGATTGCATGGCAAGAGTTAAAGATTGTCATTTGCTGGTGAGTAGTATGAGAGGCAATCAGAACTATTTTGAAAATCAGGCTTCCAGGAAATAGAGCTTGGTTGAGAGATGTGATAGCATTTCCCTATCTCATAACAGAGTGCCTGAGAGGCAATTCTTCCCAGCTTGCATCAATAGGGTAGTTCTCTATGAATTAATATTTAGTTAGTGCCTCTTTTATACAGTGGTTGCTTTCAGCTTATTGACTCACTATCTTTGCATTATCTCATTGCCCGTCAAGACCTTTTAAACTATAACATATTGTGGTTAAGTTTTTGTTTTAATTGACTGTTATTAATTTGTTCCTCTTTACTGTCTTGTAAACGTGGTTGCTTAATTCTGTGCATTATGTATATGATAAAAATACCAATACCGTGTACCTTACAGATAAAATAAATCACCGATAGGTTTTTTAAAGGCCTTAAAGTAAATACATATGGATTTTTAAGTTGGATGATGTGAAACATGGGGGAAATGGCTTTATAGGCCATTGGCCAAGGCTTTCCAATTTGATTAATACATTAATCTACTATTATTGTGGGACACACATTACATATAGGCCTGGTATAATAGAATTTCACTTTTAGAAGAACGACTATGTAATTCCTGTGTTCAACAGAAAGTTTTATGCAACCTGGATTGTTGTGTAATACCTAATGTCAAAGCCTCTTGGCACAATTTTGCTCTCAGTGTTTGGAACTTATTCCCCTTCTCAGTACACACATCAAAATGATTCTTCTATGACAGAAAATAAAGTAGAAAAGTAGAAGTGACATGGAGTTGAAGTTTTTTTTTTTTTTTCACATAACAGGACAGAAAATAAATTCTTAGATTAAATGATTACAAGGTTTCCAGTTAGGTTCCTAAATTATGAGTAAAATATAAATAGTCAGAAATGATATATACAGAGAAAAAATATACATATATATAGAGAGAGGAAGGGAGGGAGGCAGATAACATGAAGGCTTGTAGTCATGGCTTCATTTCTTCTTCCTAAGGTTTGAAAGGAAGTAGCTATTCAGAAACTGGGGTCAAAGAATAGGACATACTGTGATGGTGACCATTTTCCTTGCTGAGAATAATTACTCAGAGTGAGCAGGAAGTGTCAGAAAATCTGTTGCTCAGAAATATCCTAGGCCCTTTGATTGGAAGATCATGGAGGCTTAAGCAGGCTTGCCCATCACACCTTCTTCGTCTCAAGTAGACCTCTGAATTTCAACTTCCTCAATCATGTAATCTGTAGGGATTTGGATGATACATTGACTGCTCTGTCCCTCAGTCATGTCTGCCTCTTTGTGGTCCCATGGACTGTAGCCTGTCAGGCTCCTCTGTTCATGGGATTCTCCAGGCAAGAACTAGGTTCTTGGAAGTTAGGAAGGGAAGCATCTATATGCATATGGCACACGTCTACATGCTTTTCCGAAAGCTCCAGTCAGGAGGAAGGTAAACAGGAAAGAGTGAGGGTAAAAGAAAGAAAAAGCCCAGAATATCCAAAAAATATTGCCCTACTTCTCCTGATAATTTCCTTTCCCAGGAGGTGGTGAAGAGATAGGGGAGTGCCATGCTTGGCTTTTGTTTAACTAGTGGTCCAGAGATAGTTGGTGATACATAGGGAATGGGGCGTTTGAGGCTACAAGATTGAACGTGGGGTCTGAAAATTCATCAGCATGGTTAGACAAGGAAAGATGATTTCTAAAAACAAGGAAATAACATAAAACTTGTACAGAAACTTGAAAGGGGAATATGGATCAAAGGCATTGCAAAGCTCTGAAAACTGCATTTTCAATTTCATGATTATGTTTCCTTCAGGGAAGAAAAGAGGGAAGGGATATTTTAAGAAGCTAATGTTAATACCCTTAAATTTTGTCTAAGTGCATGTTAAAAAACTGTGTTCATCAATGTATATATTTTTAAAATTTTTATTTATTTATTTTAATTGGAGGACAGTCACTTCACAACACTGTGGTGGCCCCTGCCACACATCAACACAAATCAGTACCTTTTTATCATAAAACAATCTCAAACTTTCAGAAAAGTTGCAAGTTCAGTACAAAGAACCTTTTTTTTCTAGAATCCTTTGAGAGTATATTGACAGCATGATGTTCTAACCTTCCTGAACACTTAAATACAGATTTCCTAAAGACAAAGATATTCTCCTACATATCTACTATACAACCATTAAAATGATGAAATCAACAATATTAACACTGACATGTTACTACCATCTAATGCTTAGACCTCATTCACGTTTCACCAGTTGTCCCAATGTTTTTAATAGCAAAAAAGATCCAGTACAGCATCATGCAGTGCATTTAATTGCCATATGTTCTTCTTCAGGCTGATGAGCTCAGATTTAAAAAGACATGTTCTAGACTGTGAAAGAATGGATATATGACCAAGGACAAGTTTATGAGTGATATAATCCCAAAGGGAAGATTAAACCCAGAAACACAAGCAACAAAATGATTTTTTAAAAGACTTTTTAGTGCATTTTTAAGTTTACAGAAAATTGCAAGTAAGGTAAGGAGACTTCCAATATACCCTCTGTTCTGGCATATGCAAGTATTCTACCGTTGTCAACTTGCCAATCACTAGGATACCTTTTATTTACTTATTTTTTAATTAACCAGTGATAAACCTGTATTGACACATCATAATTACCTAGAGTCCATAGTTTACCCAAGAGTTCACCGTTGGTGGTATACATTCAATGGGTTTGGACAAATGTATAACGACATGTATCCACTTTAATATCACATTCATCTCTTCCCACCACCCCTGGGAACCACCGATCTTTTCATAGTCTTCATAGTTTTGCCTTTTCTGGAATATCATACAGTTAGAATTGTATAAGATATAACCTTCTCACATTTGCTCCTTTCACTTAGTGATCTGCATTTTCGTTTCCACCATGTCTTCTCATGACTTGATAGCTCATTTCTTTTTAGCACTGAATAATATGTCATTGTCTGGATATACTACAGTTTATCTGTTCATCTACTGAAAGACATCTTGCTTGCTTCCAAGTTTGGGCAGTTATGAATAAAGCTGTTTTAAACATCTGGGTGCAGCTTGTTGTGTGGAGATAAACTTTCAACTCTTTTGGGTACATACCACAGAGTGTTAACTGCTGGATTGTATGTTAACAGTATGGTTAGTTGTGTAAGAACTGTCTTCCCCATGCCTATATTATTTTGCATTTCCACCAGCATTATATGAGAGTTCCTATTGCTCCACATCCTTGCCAGCATTTGGTGTTGTCAATGTTCCAGATTTTGGCCATGTTAGTAAGTGTGCAGTGGTATCTTGGTGTTGTTTTAATTTACAATTCCCTGATGACATGTGTTATGGAGCATCTTTTCATATGTTTACTTTCCACCTGTGTGTCTTCTTTAGTGAAGTGTCTGTTAAGGTCTTTGACCCATTTTTTGAGTAGGTGGTTTTCTTGCAAGTGTTGTTTCTATATTTTGTGTAACAGTTCTTGATCAGATTTGTCTTCTGCAAATACTTTCTCCTGGTCTGTGGCTTGTCATCTTCTTTTAACATCGACTTTCACAGAGCAGAATTTTTTAAGTCTAATAAAGTCTATGCTTATTATTTATTTCTGTCTTGGTTTGTGCCTTTGATGTTGTATCTAAAATGTCATACCAATACCAAGTATCATCTAGGCTTTCTTCTGTGTTACCTTCTAGTAGTTTTGTAGCTTTGCATTTTACATTTAGTTCTATGATCCATTTTGAGTTATTTTTGTGAAGGATGTAAGGTCTGTGGTCTACTGTTTTTTTCTGGTATGTGAGTGTTCAGTTTTTCCAACACTATTTATTGTAGAAACTATCTTTGCCCCTCTGCTCCTATGTCAAAGATCAATCGACTATATTTATGTGGTTTATCTCCAGGCTTTCGATACTCTGGTACAAATACTCTGGGTTTATTTGTTTACACAATGTGTTTAGTTATCTTCTACGCCACATGAATAAAGGGGAACTTCAGAAAGGTGATATAATGATAATCTATGATGTGGAGAAAAGAGGGCGCAATACCATTGCAAGTTGGAAAGGGTAAAAAAAACTCCAATTAGGGCAGACTGAAACCTCAGATGTAAGAGAAGATAATTACAGAGTATTTCACAATTTCAAATGAATTAAACTTTGTCCAGATGAATTACCTCTGAGAAACTGTCAAAATATGCATACACTGTATATCATCATTGTTTATTTTGAAGAATTATGTAAAACAGTAGAGAAGCTAAATGAAAGCCTTGATTCTTAAATCAGCACCTACCTGGAGGAAGTTTCTAGTGGAATGCTTCTGAGCACTGTCCACAGTAGTGAAGTGTTCAACATGCTTGGTAAGTATTTCTTGGAGAATATACTTACTCAGTTATTGTTTATCTTGGGATAAATGATATACTACCTGACAAGATGAAGGCATAAGACTTTTTTGATGAGATGGAATGATGGACCAAAATTAACAGTTGAAAGTATAATGAGAGTTATTATCAAGTGATTTTTTTAAATAAAGGTGCAAAGGTTACAGACAGGCAAGTGTTGAAAGTTACTCGTAGAATGAACTATGTTGTAATGGATTATATTTGGGGACATCTGTATGACCTCACATTTAGCTTAATATAGATACATATTGATGATTTTGAAATATCTACAGATAATGACTCCAGGTGGCTCAGATGGTAAAGAATCTGCCTGCAATGCAGGAGACCTGGGTTCAACCCTTGAGTTGGGAAGATCCCCTGGAGAAGAGGAATGCCTACCCACTGCACTACTCATACCTGGAGAATTCTGTGGACAGTGGAGCCTGGCAGGCTATAGTTCATGGGGTCCCAAAAGAGTCAAGGGAACATTTCATGCAAAGATGGACACAATAAAGGACAGAAATGGTATAGATCTTACAGAAGTAGAATATTAAGAAGAGGTGGCAAGAATACACAGAAAAACTGTATAAAAAAGAGTGACCCAGATAGCCACAATGGTGTGATCACTCACCTAGAGCCAGATATCCTGGAGTGTGAAGTCAGTGGGCCTTAGGAAGCATCACTATGAATAAAGCCAGTGGAGGTGATGGAATTCCAGCTGAGCTATTTCAAACCCTAAAACATGATGCTGTGAAAGTGCTGCATTCAATATGCCAGCAAATTTAGAAAACTCAGTAGTAGCCACAGGACTGGAAAAGGTCAGTTTTCCTTCCAATCCCAAAGAAAGGCAATGCCAAAGAATGTTCAAACTACCACACAATTGCACTCATCTCATATGTTAGCAAAGAAATGTTCAAAATTCTCCAAGCAAGGCTTCAGCAGTACGTGAACCGAGAACTTCCAGATGTTCAAGCTGGTTTTAGAAAAGGCAGAGGAACCAGAGATCAAATTGCCAACATCTGTTGGATCATCATAAAAGCAAGAGAATTCCAGAAAAACATCTATTTCTGCTTCATTGACTATGCTAACACCTTTGGCTATGTAGATCACAACAAACTGTGGAAAATTCTTAAAGAGATGGAAATACCAGACCACCTTACCTGCCTCCTGAGAAATCTGTATGCAGGTCAAAAAGCAACAGTTAGAACTGGACATGAAACAATGGACTGGTTCCAAATAGGAAAAGGAGTACGTCAATTCTGAATCTTGTCACCCTGCTTATTTAACTTATATGCAAACTACATCATGCGAAATGCTGGGCTGGATGAAGCACAAGCTGGAATCAAGATTGCCAGGAGAATATCAATGACCTCAGATATGCAGATGACACCACCCTTATGGCAGAAAGTGAAGAGGAACTAAAAAGCCTCTTGATGAAAGTGAAAGAGCAGAGTGAAAAACCTGGCTTAAAACTCAACATTCAAAAAACTAAGATCATGGCATGTGGTCCCATCACTTCATGGCAAACAGATGGGGAAACAATGGAAACAATGAGACACTTTATTTTCTTGGGCTCCAAAATCACCACAAATGGTGTGACTGCAACTATGAAATTAAAAGATGCTTGCTCCTTGGAAGAAAAGCTATGACCAGCCTAGACAGCATATTAAAAAGCAGAACTCAAACAGGGGCTCTGTATCAACCAAGAGGGGTGGGATGGGGAGGGAGATGGGATTGAGGTTCAAGAGGGAGGTGACATACGTACACCTATGGCTGATTCATGTTGATGTTTGACAAAAAAACACCAAAATTCTATAAAGCAATTATCCTTCAGTTAAAAAATAAATAAATTAAAAAAACCACCCCCAGACATGGAACTGAAGACAATTAAAAATAAAAAAGCAGGGACATTACTTTGCCAACAAAGGTCCATCTAGTCAAAGCTATGGTTTTTCCAGTAGTCATGTCTGGATGTGAGAGTTGGACCATAAAGAAATCTGAGTGCTGAAGTATTGATACTTTTGAACTGTGGTATGAGAGTCCCTTGGACTACAAGGAGATCAAACCAGTCAATCCTAAAGGAAATCAGTCCTGAATATTCATTGGAAGGACTGATAGTGAAGCTGAAGCTCCAATACTTTGGCCATCTGATGCGAGGAACTGACTCATTTGAAAAGACCCTGATGCTGGGAAAGACTGAAGGTGGGAGGGGAAGGGGACAACAGGATGAGATGGTTGGATGGCATCACTGACTCAATGGACACACGTTTGAGTAAACTCTGGGAGTTGGTGATGGACAGGGAGGCCTGGCGTGCTGCAGTCCATGGGGTGGCAAAGAGTCGGACATGACTGAGTGACTGAACTGAACTGAATGTTTCTGTATCAATATCTTTCATTTGTTGTGATGAAAGTACCATACTCATGTAAGATGTTAATAGGAGAAACTGGGTCTAGAACATATGGGATCTTTCTGTACTGTCTTTGCAATTTCTCTTGAAATTTAAAAGCATCCTAAAATTTAAAAAATCTAATAGAGATGAATAGCAAACCTCTGTACTTGGATTAACATTCTAATCCTAATACTCATTCTTTATCACTGAAGTCTTCAATTCAGTCTTTCTGTTCCCATTCTTCATCTCCTCTCCACAGAGGCGCCAGAGAAATTTTTCCTAGTGTCAATCCTATCACATTTTTCTGCCCCACAACCTTAGAGTGTCTTTCCATAATACCTCAGATAAAATACAAACCCTTGACCGTGGTATATAAAATCCTACATGATCTGGCCACTCATTTCCTACAACTCATCTCCTACCATCCTTCCTCTTATTCTCTCTTTCCCGGCTGCAATGGCCTCTTGTTTCTCAAGTATTCAAATGTTTGGTATATAACAGAGCCATTATTGGGCTGGCCAAAAAATTCATTTGAGTTCCAGAATAAGCTTCTTGGCCAACCCAATACTTTGCCTCAGAAGCTCTCTCTCCAATCTTTGGATGGCTTCTTACTTTGTATATGTCAGGTGTTTGTTCAAATATCATCTCCTAAAAGAGGTCTTCCATGAACCTCAATTTACTGTGGCTTCTTGTTAATCCCTTTTTAACTCTTTACTCTGCTTCATTTTTTAATAGTACTTTTTACTAATCATGATAATGATTTCAAGCTTTGAAAAAAATGCACATATGTAACAGTACATGTTTGGCTTGTCTGTTCATCCTGTACTCTCATTGTCTGCAACAGTCTGAAAAGTAAGTTAGTGAAGGAATAAATAATCTGGTTGTTTTAATTAAGTGCAAATACTGTGTGAGCCAGTAGTGGGGTTATCAGACATGCTAACACATACATTCCATTAACAGAAATACATTCCTTAAATAAAGGGAAAGAAAAGAATAGACGGATTTGGCCATTGTCTTATCAAACAACTTCTTAATTTGTTATTTGTTAATCCTGATTATCACATTTTTATATGTTCATGTACAAATTGAATTTGTCTAAATGAATGCAATCAATTATAATGTATTTAGAAGCCATCAATTGGAAATTGAGAGAACTGGGCATGATTGTCCTGAAGACTTGGGGAGATCTTGATAAATGGCTTTTAAGAATTTGGCTCATTTAAGTTCTCCAATAACTTTGATAGCCTATTATGTGCCAAGTACTGTGCTCAGTCCTGGAAATGAAAAGAGTAAACACATGAATGAGGTAAAGACTTCTTTTTCCTCCTAGGAGTGTTATCGGCTTTCATTTGTGGATGTTTTAGTTGTGAAGATTTTCATTTAAAGTAATAAAACAAATTTTTAATAACAAACACTTAAAAGAATATTTAAAAGCTGACATTGGGTTCCCTCAGTTCAGTTCAGATCAATCGCTAAGTCGTGTCCGACTCTTTACGACCCCATGAATCACAGCACGCCATGCCTCCCTCTCCATCACCAACTCCTGGAGTTCAGTCAAACTCATGTCCATTGAGTCGGTGATGCCATCCAGCCATCTCATCCTCTGTCGTCCCCTTCTCCTCCTGCCCACAATCCCTCCCAGCATCAGGGTCTTTTCCAATGAGTCAATTCTTCACATGAGGTGGCCAAAGTATTGGTCCTTCCAATGAACACCCAGGGCTGGTCTCCTTTAGAATGGACTGGTTGGATCTCCTTGCAGTCCAAGGGACTCTCGAGAGTCTTCTCCAACACCACAGTTCAAAAGCATCAATTCTTTGGTGCTCAGCTTTCTTCACAGTCCAACTCTCACATCCATACATGACCACTGGAAAAACTATAGCCTTGACTAGATGGACCTTTGTTGGCAAAGTAATATCTCTGCTTTTTAATATGCTATCTAGGTTGGTCATAACTTTCCTTCCAAGGAGTAAGCATCTTTTAATTTCATGGCTGCAGTCACCATCTGCAGTGATTTGGAGCCCAAAAACATAAAGTCTGACACTGTTTCCACTGTTTCCCCATCTATTTCCCATGAAGTGATGGGACCAGATACCATGATCTTCATTTTCTGAATGTTGAGCTTTAAGCCAACTTTTTCTCTCTCCTCTTTCACTTTCATCAAGAGACTTTTTTGTTCCTCTTCACTTTCTGCCATAAGGGTGGTGTCATCTGCATATCTGAGGTTAGTGATATTTCTCCCAGCAATCTTGATTCCAGCTTGTGCTTCTTCCAGCCCAGCGTTTCTCATGATGTACTCTGCATAGAAGTTAAATAAGCAGGGGGGACAATATACAGCCTTGACGCACTCCTTTTCCTGTTTGGAACCAGTCTGTTTTTCCATGTCCATTTCTAACTGTTGCTTCCTGACCTGCATACAGGTTTCTCAAGAGGCAGGTCAGGTGATCTGGTATTCCTATCTCTTGAAGAATTTTCCACAGTTTATTGTGAGCCACAGAAAGGCTTTGGCATAGTCAATAAAGCAGAAATAGATGCTTTTCTGGAACTCTCTTGCTCTTTTGATGATCCAGAGGATGTTGGCAATTTGATCTCTGGTTCCTCTGCCTTTTCTGAAACCAGCTTGAACATCTGGAAGTTCACATTTGGAAGTTCGCATAGAGTCTTCTCTTGTGTTGTTGGAAGAGAGTGTTTGTTATGACTAGTGCGTTCTCTTGCTGAAACTCTATTAGCCTTTGCCCTGCTTCATTCGTGTTCACGGTTCACCTATTGCTGGAGCCTGCCTTGGAGAATTTTGAGCATTACTTTGCTGGTGTGTGAGATGAGTGCAATTGTGTGGTAGTTTGAGCATTCTTTGGCATTGCCTTTCTTTGTGATTGGAAGGAAAACTGACCTTTTCCAGTCCTGTGGCCACTGCTGAGTTTTCTAAATTTGCTGGCATATTGAGTGCAGCACTTTCACAGCATCATCTTTCAGGATTTGAAATAGCTCAATGGGAATTCCATCACCTCCACTAGCTTTGTTCGTAGTGATGCATTCCAAGGCCCACTAGACTTCACATTCCAGGATGTCTGGCTCTAGGTGAGTGATCACATCATCATGATTATCTGGGTCGTGAAGATCTTTTTTGTATAATTCTTCTGTGTATTCTTGCCACCTCTTCTTAATATCTTCTGCTTCAGTTAGGTCCATACCATTTCTGTCCTTTATCGAGCCCATCTTTGCATGAAATGTTCCCTTGGTATCTCTAATTTTCTTGAAGAGATCTCTAGTCTTACCCATTCTGTTGTTTTCCTCTATTTCTTTGCATTGATCACTGAGGAAGGCTTTGCTATCTCTCCTTTCTATTCTTTGGAACTCTGCATTCAGATGCTTATATCTTTCCTTTTCTCCTTGGCTTTTTGCTTCTCTTCTTTTCACAGCTATTTGTAAGGCCTCCTCAGACAGCCAATTTGCTTTTTTGCATTTCTTTTTCTTGGGGATGGTCTTGATCCCTGTCTCCTGTACAATGTCACAAACCTCTGTCTGTAGTTCATCAGGCACTCTATCAGATCTAGTCCCTTAAATCTATTTCTCACTTCACTGTATAATCATAAGGGATTTGATTTAGGTCATACCTGAATGATCTAGTGGTTTTTCCCAGTTTCTTCAATTTAAGTCTGAATTTGGTAATAAGGAGTTCATGATCTGAGCCACAGTCAGCTCCTGGTCTTGTTTTTGTTGACTGTATAGGGCTTTTCCATCTTTGGCTGCAAAGAATATAATCAGTCTGATTTCGGTGACCATCTGGTGATGTCCTTGCGTAGAGTCTTCTCTTGTGTTGTTGGAAGAGAGTGTTTGTTATGACCAGTGTGCTCTCTTGCCAAAACTCTATTAGCCTTTGCCCTGCTTCATTCTGTACTCCAAGGCCAAATTTGCCTGTTACTCCAGGTGTTTCTTGACTTCCTACTTTTGCATTCCAGTCCCCTATAATGAAAAGGAAATCTTTTTTGGGTGTTAGTTCTAAAAGGTCTTGTAGGTCTTCATAGAACCATTCAACTTCAGCTTATTCAGCATTACTGCTTGGGGCATAAGCTTGGATCACCGTGATATTGAATTGTTTGCCTTGGAAACAAACAGATCATTCTGTCATTTTTGAAATTGCATCCAAGTACTGCATTTCAGACTCTTTTGTTGACCATGGTGGCTACTCCATTTCTTCTAAGGGATTCCTGCCTACAGTAGTAGATATAATGGTCATCTGAGTTAAATTCCCCCATTCCAGTCCAGTTTAGTTCGCTGATTCCTAGAATGTTGACATTCACTCTTGCCATCTCCTGTTTGACCACTTCCAATTTGCCTTGATTCATGGACCTGACATTCCAGGTTCATATGCAATACTGCTCTTTACAGCATCAGACCTTGCTTCTATCACCAGTCACATCCATAACTGGGTATTGTTTTTGGTTTGGCTCCATCCCTTCATTCTTTCTGGAGTGATTTCTCCACTGATCTCCAGTAGCATATTGGGCACCTACTGACCCAGGGAATTCCTCTTTCAGTATCCTGTCATTTTGCCTATTCATACTGTTCATGGGGTTCTCAAGGCAAGAATACTGAAGTGGTTTGCTTAATCAGTGACTGCCTGGTTATCTTCCTACATCTCAGGGGAAAAAAATCTTTCTTATAAAAAATAAAAACTGAACCAGTTACCTCTATATTTCTAAGTCTAAAATTCTATGATTCTAGGGAATTGTAGGTTTTGTGTGATGATAGCGTAAGCTGTTAAGTAGAATAATCCTAAGATCTTACTTAGAAAATGCCACATTTTTCCTACTGCTCGGAGTAGAATGCTTAACCAATGTTTTTTCTGTGTGGCATTCTGACAGCTTTAGGTGCCTGCAGTATTTTAGCAGAGAAGAGATTAGATTAACTATTGTTAAAATGCTTTACAAGGAAGTGGAGGAGGTCCAAGACTTGATTTACAATCTGATTTCCTTGGCAAAAAAAAAAAAAAAAAAAAAAAAGAAGAAGAAGAAGAAGAAAAATGGGCCTCCAAAATGCTGTCTTCATGCTGCAATTAGAGCCATGATCTCTCTTCAAATTTGAAGGATAACTAAAAAAGATAATGACAATTAGACTGCTGAAAAGTGTCCAATAACTTCAAACTCTCTTCTCACTCAAGATGCCCCATGGTATGGCAGAAAATACTAAGCATTTACAGAGTTATTTTCAAAAGGATATTTGAGTAGTGGTAGTGGAGAAGGCAATGGCACCCCACTCCAGTACTCTTGCCTGGAAAATCCCATAGATGGAGGAGCCTGGTGGGCTGCAGTCCATGGGGTCGCTAGGAGTCAGACACGACTGAGCGACTTCACTTTTACTTTTCACTTTCATGAATTGGAGAAGGAAATGGCAACCCACTCCAGTGTTCTTGCCTGGAAAATCCCAGGGACGGGGGAGCCTGGTGGGCTGCAGTCCATGGGGTCGCTAGGAGTCAGACACGACTGAGCGACTTCACTTTCGCTTTTCACTTTCATGCATTGGAGAAGGAAATGGCAACCCACTCCAGTGTTCTTGCCTGGAGAATCCCAGGGACAGGGGAGCCTGGTGGGCTGCCATCTTGGGTCGCACAGAGTCGGACACGGCTGAAGCGACTTAGCAGCAGCAGCAGCAGCAGCAGCAGCAGCAGCAGCAGCAGCAGCAGCAGACAGGGTTAAAGGAACATTGTTGAATGGTCAAATACTTAGTAACAGCAGGAAACCATCCCTACCCCTGGGCCTTAAAGGGAGAGGGGAAGAAGTTGTTACTAGAACCCAGTGAGAACTATGACTATGCCCATGAACCTGCCTGACATGGTCTGTTGTCAAAGGTAGGTGAGTTCCTGAACTGCATTGAGAGGAAGCAGGGGAATGAACACTTCAGATTCTCTCTGTTCTCTGATCTCCTGCTGGTGCTTCCCTCTAACCAGACTTACCCAGAAGCCAGGGGGCAAGGAGGCCTTGCTGATAATCCACAAAGGTCAGCATCCTGGGAGTGGTGTGGAGAAGAGAGTGGATTTAAAGAGGCAAATGGAAAAGAACCAGCACTCTAATTGTCTCCTTGATAATGACCTTCATGGACTCCAAAAGCAAGCAATAGCACTTTTGCAGACAAGTTCAGGTTCTATTCATCATACCATGTTGCCATCTCCTGGAGTGCTATTCTTATTTGTATGAATACAATTTTCTTCCCAGTTCTAGGTCCTTGTTTCAGCCTGGAGAACAGGAAAGAGAAGTGGAGGCACATTGTTCTGTACTTACAAGGATGTTGGACACATCATTTTGTTCATAGTTGAATACCACAAAACATTCACATTCATTTATTTAACACATGTTGATTAAATGCCTATTGCATGCCAGGCACTCTGGGTACTCGAGATGCCAGAGAACAAAACAGAGATCCCTCTCTTTGTGGAGATTGCATTCTAGTAGGGAAGACAGACAATATCTAATAATAATTTAGTAAATTAGACTGTCTAAGGAAGTGATAAGTGCTATGAAAAGAATTACAGTGAGAACAGGGTAAGGAGTAGTGGGACTGCTGCAGGAAGAAGGATTACAATTTCCAACAAGGTAGGTAGTTAGGCCTTTCTCTTAGACGTGTAAGTGAAGTGAAGTGAAGTCACTCGGTTGTGTCTGACTCTTTGCGCCCCCATGGACAGCAGCCCACCAGGCTCCTCCGTCCATGGGATTTTCCAGGCAAGAATACTGGAGTGGGTTGCCCTTTCCTTCTCCAGGGGATCTTCCTGACCCAGGGATCAAACCTGGGTCTCCCGCATTGTAGGCAGACCCTTTAACGTCTGAGCCATCAGGGAAGAGTGGTAAGACAATATCAAATAGGGTTTTGTAGGACATTGTAAGAGTTGGATTATACAACAAGTCAGCCCTGGTGACTCAGCGGTAAACAATCCACTTGCAATGCAGGAGTCTTGGGTTCGATCCCTGGGTCAGGAAGATCCCCTGAAAGAGGAAATGACAACCTACTCCAGTATCCTTGCCTGGGAAATCCCATGGACAAAGGAGCCTGGCGGGCTACAGTCCGCAGGGTCACAAAGAATCAGACGTGGCTTAGCAAGTAAGTAACAACTACAGCAAGGTTCAGTTCAGTTCAGTCATTCAGTCGTATCCGACTCTTTGCAACCCCATGAACCACAGCATGCCAGGCCTCCCTGTCCATCCCCAACTCCCAGAGTTCACCCAAACCCATGTCCATTGAGTTGGTGATGCTGTCCAACCATCTCATCCTCTGTTGTCCCCTTCTCCTCCTGCCCTCAATCTTTCCCAGCATCAGAGTCTTTTCAAATGAGTCAGCTCTTCGCATCAGGTGGCCAAAGTACTGGAGTTTCAGCTTCAGCATCAGTCCTTCCAGTGAACACCCAGGATTGATCTCCTTTATGGTGGACTGGTTGGATCTCCTTGCAGTCCAAGGGACTCTCGAGAGTCTTCTCCAACACCACAGTTTAAAAGCATCAATTCTTTGGTGCTCAGCTTTCTTCACAGTCCAACTCTCACATCCATATATGACCACTGGAAAAACTATAGCCTTGACTAGATGAACCTTTGTTGACAAAGTGATGCCTCTGCTTTTTAATATGCTATCTAGGTTGGTCATAACTTTCCTTCCAAAGAGTAAGCATCTTTTAATTTCATGGCTGCAATCACCATCTGCAGCGATTTTGGAACCCAGAAAAATAGTCAGCCACTGTTTCCCCATCTATTTGCCATGAAGTGATGGGACCGGATGCCATGATCTTAGTTTTCTGAATATTGAGCTTTAAGCAACTTTTTTACTCTCCTCTTTCACCTTGATCAAGAGGCTCTTTAGTTCTTCTTCACTTTCTTCCATAAGGGTGGTGTCATCTGCATATCTGAGGTTATTGATATTTCTCCCGGCAATCTTGATTCCAGCCTGTGCTTCCTCCAGCCCAGCGTTTCTCTGCAACAGGGAATTGTAAGCTAAACGGAAACTCATTACAAGTTTTGAGCAGGAGGGTGAATGATCTGACATAAGACGTAAAAGATTTTGTTGGGTGCTTTACTGAGATAAGACTATAGGGACAAGGGTAAAAGCAGAGAGCCCTGTTCGGAGACTGTTGCAGGAATCCAGGTGAGAGATGATGGTAGCTAGAACCATATCTCTTTGGACATCATGAAAAACTTTGCAGTGGCTTCCCATTCATTTAGAGTAAATGGCAAGATATGGCAAATATGTGAATATAGAACAATATGGTATAAAACTGTGATAATCATGTGTAATTTATGTACTTCAAATCCAGGTAAAATGATAATATTGGAAAATATTAATGAAATTCTTGCAGTGTGTGGTTGAACTTGGGATATTTTAGAATTGTTGCATTGTCCATGAGAAGGTATTGTAGTCATTGTTTCGCAGCGTACATGCATATCAAATCCATTGAACACCTTAAATACATCCAATTTTCATCGAATAAAAGTGGAAAACAATTTTAAAGGAGATTGATTAACTTTAAACTTTGAAAGATTTAGTATGTTTCCTTTATTATCCAGAGTGACCACTAAATGATTAAGACAGAAACTTTGTTTTGCCAAAAAGTAGAAAGAAAAAAAATACTGAAATCAGTTTTTAAGGAGGGATTTGGGGGAGGAGAAGAAGGGGACGACCAAGGATGAGATGGCTGGATGGCATCACTGACTCGATGGACGCGAGTCTGAGTGAACTCCGGGAGATGGTGATGGACAGGGAGGCCTGGCGTGCTGCGATTCATGGGGTCGCAAAGAGTCGGACACGACTGAGCGATTGAACTGAACTGAACTGAACTGAACTGAAGGAAGAAAGGGGAAAAGGGGATGGGGAGGAATTAGAAATGCAGGAAAATAGTAAGGACAGCATAAGATTGTGAACTCCATATGTGACTATATATGTGTATCACAAACTTTATGTAAATTGACTAATCTTTTAATCTTTTCAGTTCAGAGAGTAAGATTGAATTTTAAAAAATCATCCAGGTAAATCATGAGAAGCATATCTATCTCAAAAAAAGCTGTTGAGCCTTGAAAGTCAAAGGGTGGAAAAACATACTATGGAAACACCAATGACAAGAAGATTGATCTAGCTCTCTGAATATTGGCTCTCTGAATATTTTCAGCTAAAAAGTATTACTAGATATGAATAAATTCACTACCTTTAATAAATAATTAATAGATGGGTGAGCTCAGCAGGAAAATATGACTATTTTTAGTTGCATGCTGCTAAGAGCGTAGCTTCAAATATATAAAACATTATGTCAACAACTAATATTCCTTGAATAGTTTATCAACTAAGCAAAAAAAAAAATCTGTACTCCAAACTGAAGAGTGTATTTTGTGTTCTTCAAAAATACATGTGAATTTATCTCATATTAGACTACTAAAAATGTCTGACCAAATATTAATGAATTGATATCTCCTAGACCACATTGTCCTGTCACAGTAGAATTAAGTTGCAAAGGAACTAGATTTTTACATTTAATAGCACCTCTAAATTGCTTGTGCATGAAAGAAGAAATCATAGTAGATATAAAATAAAACCAAATTATAATTATAATGCTGTATATATAAAAATTTGTGTCATACAGCTAAAATAATAGGAAAACATTTGTAGCCTTAAATATGTATAGTAAATGAGAAAATGTAAAATGATTTAAGCCTCCAACTTAAGATGTTAATAAGAGAACAGAGTAAGCTCAGATGATGCAGGATGAAAATAAATACAGAAAGCAGAATTAAACAGGGAAAAACATGTAGTAGCCAAAAGCCATATATTGTGTTTTTTAAAAGAATAACAAAATTTACAAACCTCTGGCAAGACTGATGAAGAAAGAGGATACAAAAAAGCAATAAATTGGAGACTACAAATAATTACAAGGGCCAGAAAGTTTGAAAATTTATGTGAAATGGACAAACTGCTAGAAAAATATTACTGAAAATGAGTCGGAAACCCATCAATGGTTCTATAGCCGTTAAAAAAAAAAAGTTGAATCATTAAATCCAAAAATTCCTACTGCAAACACAAAGTCCAGATGATCTACCAAACATGGCAGGGACTGATAAATCTAATCTTTTACAAATTCTCCCCAAATTCTTAACTCATTTTATGTGGCAGATGTAACCTGGCTACCCATTACTAAATCAGGACTGTGTATGAAAGGAAAATTACAAGGCAACCTCACTCATGAATATGGATGTGAAAACTGTAAACAAGTTATTAGCAAGGAAACTAACAACCCACAGTATTCATAATATGTCATGACTAAGTTGGGTTATTTTAGGAATGCAAGGTATTTTCAACAGTGGAAACATCTAATAATGTAATTCACCACATTAGCACATAAAAAAATGAGGAAACAATCATCTCAGTAGAGGAAGAAAATAGATTCAATAAAATCCAATAATTAATGATTAAACAAAAAACTTAGCAAAATAGGTATCAAAGGGAATTTCCTATCCCTTATTGGTAGTACAGAATATCAAGGGCTTGCCTAGTCATGATGTCCAGACAAGACTGCCCATTCTCATTCAGTGTTGTAATGGGGTCCTAGGCCATCCATTTGTGACAGCTCAGGCAAAAGAAGATGCAAATATTGTAACTGAAGAAGCCCAATTAATCATTCTCAGTTGATGTGGTTCTCTACCTAGAAAAGATATAGAAGAACCTGCAGAAACACATTTGAAATAAAGAAGGATGTTTAGCAGGGTGACAGCTGCATTTAAATACACTGCAACAAACAGAATATAAAATAATATGAAATAAGAGATAGCAACTTACAAGTTTTCAAACTTGGTGAAGGAGCACAGGTGGATAGTTCCCTCCCTCAAATGCAGACCTATACAAACCACAGAAATGGAAGCAAGCCTGGATCAGAGTGACTAACAGAAAATCTGTGGGCTTTCCCTGGGGAATCTGAAAGCTGTTGGTTGGGTGATGGTAGACTGGAGCCAGGGCCAGCAGATACAGTGATGGACCGAACTTGCAGGAGACAACTTTTGGGTTCACTTCTTGCTTCTCTCACAATGCCTGGAGAGGAAGATTGCTTGTTCCATCTCCCTCAAGACAAAAGTCAGAAGTGGCTCATCAGATGTAGCCTTTGTATGGAAGTATTATGGCAGCACCATAGCACTGCTGGAGGGTGAGGAACAGATGAAAATTATGGCAATTCTCTCAGGATCTCTTGGGGGAATCTCCACTGCTCCCCTACCAACCTATAGGACTACAGCACTGCTTCAAAGTGTTCAGAAGAGAATCCTTGAGCCCTGTGGAAAGGCAGCAATGATGGTAGGCCAAGGTGGTGGCAGTGAATTAACTTGCCTCTTTCTTATGGAATTACTATTGGATACATGTTGGACCTCTTAATTACACTCTTCAAGTCTTTTAACCTCTAACCTCGAAGTCTTTTAATGCTCAGTCATGTCCAACTCTTTGTAACCCCATGGACTGTAGCCCGCCAGGCTCCTCTGTCCATGAGATTCTCCAGGCAAGAATACTGAAGAGGGGTGCCATTTTCTCCTGCAAGAGATCTTCCTGACCCAGGGATCAAACATGCATCTCTTGCATCTCCTGCCTTGGTAGGCAGATTCTTTAGTACCACCTGGCAAGCCCCTTTAACCTCTAATATTTTCTATTTCTTTATATCTCTCTATATTACCTGTACATATATATAATATATAGATCTGTCTATATTACGTATACATATATATATAATATATAAAAATCTATACTGCTTTGTATCTTGTTTTTCTGTTTTCTCTTTTTATTTTTT